>NC_090647.1:382917573-383217573 GCF_040937935.1 Hyperolius riggenbachi | reverse complement strand
AGCCATTATAGCTGAACTTGTGAACTAAGAATTTACGATACCTCTGGGTCAATCCTAATCCCAGGTCTGTGAGCAGGGAGTAAACAAGGATCCTTATCTTAGCTAACAACCTTTGACCCCATGTAGATGGTCTGTTTGAATTAAGGCATTTTAATGACATGTATGTATGCTTGAAAAAATATCTGTTCTTCCTTTTGATGTTGCATGTATAAAGCTGTCTGTACCACCAGTTTGCAAACTAACAGGATATAAGCCAGACAAAGGCTGCAAGGTCGAAAGCTTGCTTATTTTTATTCATTTTTAGTTAGCCAATAAATGGTATCATCCTGATTTAAAACTTCTTGCTTTTACTGATGGCCAACACGGTACAAAACCCTACTGCTACTACTACAGCATCTAATAAGAGAGAGATCTGTTAGCTGCCCATACACCACAGGCCGATTTCTGATCAATTTAATGCGGAAATTGATGTGGATTTGGCCTTCTGATGCTGCATCTGAATGGCTCACCGCCCCCACGCTGTCCCCCTAATGTAAAATGTACCCCTGGTGGCCAGTGCAAGGTATACATTACCTGTCCGCAGCCTCCTCTTGTACATTACCTGTCCACTAGCTCTGGCCGCACTCTGTTCTTCAAACATGCTCGCCATGTGGTTGCTTAGTAAAGTGGCTGCATGTATGTCGTCTGACGTCACACACGCGCCCTTCATAGGAAACCACGTGGTGCGTGTGTATGGAGAATGGAGTGCACAAGGAGATAGCAGAGGGACAAGTGGAGGCAGCGGACAGGTAATGTATACCTTGCACCAGGGGGAAATGTAACATTGGGGGGACAGTGATGGTGGTTTTGAAGCATTGTTCAATCATGTACAAATTGCACACAGTTCCTGCCACACACCTGATCAACCAAGTCGGGCCAACATCTTCCAGCACATGCGATCGACAATGCGACCAATTTTCGTTCTGAAATTGGTTGCATTGTCGGTCGGGCATACACTTTGTGGCACTGATTTTCATCTGATTCGATTATAATAATCGCATCGGATAGTCAATCGGCCACCAAGTCACCTGATGTTTGGCTACCTGGGAATACACCATACAATTTTCTGTTAGATTCTTAGATTTTTCTGTTCGATTTTCTGTTAGAATGCATAATTAGATTATTTTCTGTAGAGACTGGTCATTATCTCTGGTGCATTGTCTTCTGGTTATCTCCTGCTGAGTAGAACAATGCCTAATTGCTAGGCAGATAGGCGGTTAGATAGATAATTTCCAACATGTTGGAATTTATCTATCTGGCAGGTAAATCTTAAGCAGGCCATACACTGGCCCGATTTGCGCCCGTTTCGACAGCAGATTCGATCACTGGGATCGAATCTGCTGCCAATCGTTCACGCTACACGCCGAATTTCGATCCATTTCGTCCGATCCCGTCGATCGTGCCGTGCGGAAAATAACCGTCGATCGCCCGCGGGTAAAGAGCGCATCGCTAGCGGCGTTCGAGTGCCCGACGACCGACGCAATAGAGCCCGCATACATTACCTGCTCCGCCGGCGCGACTGCAGTCTCCCGGTCACCGCTGCTCTGTCTGCGCTCTGGTCTCCAGGTCCGGCATGCCTCACTTCTTCTAGCCCGGCAGGAAGTTTAAACAGTAGAGCGCCCTCTACTGTTTAAACTTCCTGCCGGGCTAGAAGAAGTGAGGCATGCCGGACCTGGAGACCAGAGCGCAGACAGAGCAGCGGTGACCGGGGGACTGGAGTCGCGCCGGCGGAGCAGGTAATGTATGCGGGCGGGCGGGGGCAGCAGCAGCAGCACCACCACAACAGATTGTGAACGGTTTCAGGCTGAAATCGGTTCACAATCTGTTTGCTGTAAAGGTGGCCATACGATCCCTCTCTGATCAGATTCGATCAGAGAGGGATCTATCTGTTGGTCGAATCTGATGGCAAATCGACCAGTGTATGGCCACCTTTATGCTGGATACACATGGTGCGTTTCCGCATTCGATGCACCGCTCAATTCGCGTTGACTCGATTATTTCCGACATGTCTGATTAGCGCTTCGATGGATCGTTAGGTCGATTTGGCATACTTTACATGTGAATCGACCTAACAATCATCGAAATGCGCTCGGAAATGCTCGGAAATAATCGAGTTGACGCAAATCGAGCGGCGCATCGAGTGCGGGAACTGTGTATTCAGCATTACAGAGAAACTTACAGAAAATTGTATGGTGTATTCCCAGAATAAAGGGTACTTATGCAACATTTGCCAGGTGAATTAGGTGTTTTGGCTGTAGTTACATGTTTTTTTCTTGTTTTTGTATTGTAGTTTTGGATGTTCGTGAACGCTGGAGACAGATTCGCGATAATTACAAGTAGGACTTGGAGAAAGTTAAAGATATGGGGCGGAGTGGTGCCGGTTCCTCAACAACAGGCAAATATTGCCATTTCGAAATCTTGGATTGTTTAAAGAGACTCTGTAACAAACTTTTCAGCCTTAGTTCTTCTATCCTATAAGTTCCTTTGCCTTTTCTAATGTGCTCTGGCTTACTGCAGCTTTTCCTAATTACACAGTGGCTGTGTTATCTCTGTTATATGATCTAATCTGTTTCCTTCTGTCAGCACAGTCAGGCTAAAGCTGGAATGCGTGGAATGTGCAGGGCTGCTTGTGATTGGTAGAAGCTATACACACCCCCTCCAGGCCTCCTGCAGGCTCTGTATGACTCACACACTCTGCTTATGTGAGCCTATCAGAAGCTGGTTAGTTTGTTTGTAAACACTGCCTAAAACTGTTAATTACAAGCCAGGTTGCAGCAGAGAGTGGCAGAAACAGCACAGAGGGGCCCAGGAGAACATAATGAATAGAATGGTATGCTTTTTGCTGTAAAAATGTTAGAGTACAGATTCTCTTTAAGACCATGCTTTGAGGGACGAGAGTAAGTATTTTGTGCATTATGCTTTGTCAACTAAAAAAGTATGAATATAAAATAAATATCTATATGCATACTTTATCAACAGGACAGAGGATAGTTCATGTCCAAGTTCACAAACCCCAGTTGTGGAAAACATGCCGGACACGAACAGGAGTCAGGAGCATCCTGTTGCACAGCCATCCACCTCGCAAACGACTGAGCAGCATATAAGAAAACGCTATCAGCAGTGCGAAGCACCATCGAATCGCGAAATTGATCAAAGTATGCTGTCAGCACTTCATCAAGTAATGGAGAGATGGCAGCACAGTCAGTCCCAGCTCACTGACACACAAAAGATGGCGAATGGGTTAGTCCCATTAATGAATTTAGTCCCTGCACATCTCCATCCAGTTATGTTGAAGGATATAATGGATGTGATAATAAAATATCAGGCACCTCCACTTACCCAGACCATTGACCTCAACACCCAAAGTAGTATGTGTAGCTCCCACGACACAATGGGCAAGGCACAGCCAAGTACCAGCAGCTCACATCTCCTGGCAGCAGCTTGAGCAGCTCCCAGGAGACAGTGGGCAACATTAATGCATTTCAGGCAATACCTAGGTGTAGTGTGGGAGCACCAAATCTGATAGTTCGCCCACAAATGCAAACTTTCAGACCAGCAATGCCGTGCCAACCAACACAGATGCCGAGATCCCGCCCACTCATGTTCATATATCCAGAACCAATAAACACTTTCCGGCCCCCAATATCCCAAAGACTGATTCCTCCTATTTGCAGCAATATGGTGACAGTCAGCATCCTCATATGTATCAGACCTATCCCTACCACCAACAGTATGAGGAGGCTCCATTGGAACAATACGACAGTTCTCAAAATCCCCAGCAAAACACAGACAGTAGTTCCAATGTTGCATCCACATATGTTGAAGATGATACTCAATATCTGTGATTTTGTTTTTGTGGCAATATTTGTTGGTTGTAGTGATACTCTCTCAACTATACCAATGAATGTATATATATTATTATTTTTGGCGTCAATGTATCCAATTTCTTTTTGTTAACAGTGAAATAAACTGTTAAAATGCTTTACTATTGTCATTGGATATGTGTAACATAGATTGACCATGTAAGTGGAACTGCAAGAGGAGTCAAAAATGTGTTACCACATGTAATGGATGTCCGCTGTTACAAACGTAGTAAAACTCTACTGACTAGTACTAGTACTAGAACTCTACTGGACAACTCACATGTGTAACCCATTGCATGACCAAAAATCTTATGTATGTGTTATTTATGAATACATATATACATACCAATGTTTGTAATGTAATTGTTATAATAACTAAAAATTACATTACACACAACAAGGATGGTTATTGTGCAAACATCCGCCACCATAGCAGTTCTTGAACACAATCACAGAAAACACATAAATGACAACTTACAGTGGGTGTGTGTGGCAGGAGATGGAGGATGCAGATGTGGGGGTGCAGGGACCACCAAAACATATATATGGACATATATATGTTTTGTTTGTATGTGGTGTGTATGCACATTTTCCATTTGTGTACAGGTCTATTACAACTTAATTAGAAATAATGAAGCCATGTTTTTAGCTTTTAGAGATTCAGCCTCTTCAGTATTGTTTCTCCAGCTTGCTGGAGATTGTACTTTAGTGCACGGTCAGTGTACTGTTTATACCTCACCAGCCCCTCTGGTGAGGTCTCATTAAACTATAAGTTACGGTTGCACCAATCACTACTCTCACTCTGCTCCTTGTCTGCTATACTAGTATTATTGGTGATTCTGCAGATCACCCATAATCAGGTATAGCGTCTGTATTATTGGTGATTCTGCAGATCACCATATAATCAGACACCTGAGCTACTACACAAGACCGTTACAGAACGACAGACCAGTAAATTATAATGGAGGCACTCTGCCAACGGGTCGACGTGTTAACCACCACCGTTAATGAACTCATTAAAATGGTGAACGCTCAACAGACTCAGATTGATCAAATAGCTGAGTCAGTTCACCGTTTATTGGATCCTAATATTCAAGTGTCTCCCCCTTCTGTGATAGAACCGAGGGTGCTCCCACCTGAGAAATTCTCAGGGCATCGCTCGGATTTTAGTAATTTCAAGCATAGATGCTTATCTTATTTTGAATTACGACCCATTTCTTCAGGTACAGAAAGTCAGAGGGTCACTTTCAATAAAACTTTATTGTCTGGAGATTCCCAGTCCTGGGCATACAGTCTCCCTACGGGGCATGAGGCCTTGACCTCAGTGGTGGAGTTCTTTAAAGCCATGGCCGTAATTTACGACGATCCTGATTTGGCAGTGACTTCTGAAAGGAAGTTAAAAGTCCTCAGGCAGGGTTAGGGTTCTGTCGAGGTTTATGCTGCCGAATTCAGGAGATGGGCAGTTTCAGCCAGGTGGGGGCAGTATGCGCTCTTAGACTGTTTTTTGTCAGGATTGTCCGATGCGGTGTCTAATCTTATGTTGGGTCATCCAGAACCCAAAACTTTGGATGAGGTCATTTCGTTGGCCATCAAAATTGATAGACGGGTTCTCTATCAGAAGCAAACTCGGGCTAAGCCCTCAAAAAACTTTTCTTTCTGTACTTTCTCAGCTCCTACGCCCTCCTCTCCACCAGCTGATGAGCCAATGTAAATTGGACAGACCAAGCTCTCAGAAGTAGAGAAGAGCAGAAGGCGAGCAGAGAAGTTATGCTTGTATTGCGCCGATAAAGGGCATATGGTTTCTGCTTGCCCTAAGAAGGCGGAAAACTTTATCGTCTAGGAGTAGCTGGAGGTACTACCCTAGGCGATCTTGATATACCTCTAAGTAATAAACGTGTGTTGCTTCCTTGTGCTATCACCTGGGAGGGTCAGGTTCACACTACTCATGCATTTTTAGATTCTGGGTCAGCTGTAAGTGTCATGTCTGCAAGGTTCGCTAATCAGTTTAGATTTCCTTTGATTCCTGTGGGGGAGCAGATTAAGATTACTGCCGTGGATGACTCTCCTTTGCCACTCAACATCACTCAGACTCCCGTTGTGTCCTGCCAGATTGGGGCCCTGCACAGGGAGCAAATGCAGTTTCTGGTCTTAGAAATGTCCACATCCACGGTCATTCTGGGCATGCCGTGGTTAAAGAAGCACTCCCCGGACATCGATTGGAGTACCAGGCAGTTAATAAGCTGGTCTCCATACTGTCACGACCATTGTCTTAAGCAGATTCCTCTTGCAGCTAATGAAGCCCAAGTAGCGGAAACCTATGAACAGGATCTAGAACCCTCTGGGGAACAGGTTGAGTTGGATTGGGCAACAGAGCTGGGTCCTTTTCAACAGGAAAATCCTGAAGGCAAACCAGAGGGAGTTCTTTTTGTTCCCCTTCAGTTAAGATTTAAAGTCTTGGAGGCATTTCATGCCCACAAGAATGCTGGTCACCCTGGGGTAGCTCGTACTCTAGAGTTGTTGAGTTGGAGTGTATGGTGGCCCTCCATTAACTCCAATTGTAAAGAGTTCGTGGGAAGCTGCACCGTTTGTGCCAGGAGCAAGGATTCTAGGTGAGCTCCTGCCGGCACCTTACAGCCTCTTCCTGTGCCCGAGGAACCCTGGCCTGGACCCATGTGTCCATGGACTTCGTGGGTGAATTGCCCCTCTCTGAGGGTAAAACGGTCATATGGGTGGTGGTTGATAGGTTTAGCAAGATGGCACACTTCATTCCCTTGAACGGACTCCCCTCTGCACAGGAATTGGCAGAATTGTTCATACTCCACATCTTCAGGCTGCATGGGATTCCTCAGGATGTCGTGTCAGATAGTGGAGTCCAGTTCACTTCCCGCTTTTGGAAAGCTTTCTGTCAACAATTAGGGATGAAGTTGTTATTTTCCTCCGGCTACCACCCACAGACCAATGGTCAAACTGAGAGGGTAAATCAGGCCCTCGAGCAGTTCCTCAGGTGTTATGTGGCCGATACCCAGACTGATTGGGTCAGGTTCTTGCCGTATGCCGAGTTTGCCCACAATAACCTGACGTCTGCATCCTCTGGGTTCTCCCCGTTCCAGGTTGTCACAGGGAGGTCACCCAAGTTTTCACCCCTGCCAGTAGTGGCCTCACCCTTTCCAGCTTTAGAACATTGGTCAGTGACCATGCAAGATATCTGGAATAAGGTGCAACAAAATTTGAAGAGAGCCTTTTTATCTCAGAAAAGGCAAGCCGACAAGAGATGTTCGGTGGAGTGGAGCTTCGCACCAAGAGATTTGGTGTGGATTTCCACTCGACACTTGTCCCTAAGGCAGCCCTCTGTCAAATTGGGTCCCAAATTCATAGGGCCCTATCCTATTTCACAAAAGGTGAATAATGTTAACTATGTGATATCACTTCCCCCCAGTTTCAGGAGTGGTAGGACGTTCCATGTTTCACTTTTGAAGCCTGCCGTGTATGTAGATGCCACTCCCCCCCCCCCCCCCCCCCTGTGGTGGTTAATGGAGAACCAAAATACGAAGTAGAAAAGATTTTGGATTCTCGGCGAGTGCGTAAATCCCTACAGTATCTGGTCCACTGGCGTGGGTATGGTCCTGAAGAGAGATCCTGGGTACCACTCTCTCGCATGCATGCCGAAGAACTCAGGATGGAGTTCCATAGGTTGCACCCAGATAGGCCGGGTGGTGCGTATTCGGAGTCCACGCCTAGGGGGGGGGGGGGGGTACTGTAAAACATGATGCAGCTGCGCCGAGCAGCACCACCGCCACAGCTGCCTCCATGCGGCCATCCGTCCGTTCGGTGCCTAGGACGCCGAGGACGGAACGTTCTCAGATGTAGGGGTCGCCGTAGCACGCAGGCACGCGCACAGACGGGACCTTTATGCGGGGAGGAAGCCCGTCAGCTGACTTGCTGGTCGGCTGACGTCAGAGGAGTCCCGCGACGCCCAGGATTGGCTGATTCTGGAGGGGCATGTCAGTGGGGTCTCCTCTGCTTCTTAAGCCTGTGGGCTTCTTTCACACACTGTCTGTTGTCGTGAATGCTTGCGTGTTAGCGGTCAGACCTTAGGCTAGATCCCTGGTGTTGATGCTAAGGATTTCACACCTAGTCTAGGATATTGTTACCTTGCTATTGTTATTTGTAGACTAGATCCCGGGTGTTGATGCCAAGGACTTCACACCTAGACTAGGATATTGCTTACTGTATTGATCTCCTGTGTATGACTCTTAGCTATTGATCTGACTCTGATTCTGCTTTCTGATCCTGTACTTTAGCCTATCTGCCTACCTGTTGCTGAACCTCTGCCTGATTACCGATTACCCTCTTGTCTCACGATTCTGTACCGATAAGTACCTTCCTGTTGCTGAACCTCTGCCTGATTACCGATTACTCTCTTGTCTCACGATCCTGTACCGATACTTACCTCTCTGTTGACGAACCTTGCCTGCCTGACCATTCTACTCATCAGTGGGCACTCGCCACTGGTGAGGTGTTAACTACGCCAGCTCCGCTGGTGAAGCAGTTCTGCTAGGCTGTAGTTCAGCCTTAATTACCTGCTCATTAGGTGATCTGTCATTGTAGTTTTATTGTGTCTCTTAGGCTGCAGTAGAGTCTGACTCACCCGCTCCTCGGGTGTTCATTTGCCTGCAGTACATTCTGAATCACCCGCTCCTCGGGAGATTCGGCCTCTTCAGTATTGTTTCTCCAGCTTGCTGGAGATTGTACTTTAGTGCACGGTCAGTGTACTGATTATACCTCACCAGCCCCTCTGGTGAGGTCTCATTAAACTATAAGTTACGGTTGCACCAATCACTACTCTCACTCTGCTCCTTGCCTGCTATACTAGTATTATTGGTGATTCTGCAGATCACCCATAATCAGGTATAGCATCTGTATTATTGGTGATTCTGCAGATCACCATATAATCAGACACCTGAGCTACTACACAAGACCGTTACAATATTGTTTGTGATTGTGGGTGAGGTGTTTGTAATAATCAAGTGGTGTGTGTTGATGGCAGTGTGAGAGGTAGGTTTGGGTGTGTTTCCGTGTTAATTGTATCATAGTGATTACCTGTCCAACTGCGGGAGGAATAAGGTTAGAGTGGGAACACAATTGTCTACAAAGAGGCCCATTAGTAGTTTTTGTAAAAAGTGTAGTATACAACATTGAAAAGTTCACTAATTAGTATAGGCCATAAGGCATTAACAAGGTCTGCATGACAAGTGACTCTAAATTACCTAGGTGCAAGTCGCGGCGAACTATCAGTGCATACATTGTATAAGCAAAACATAGCTCAGCATGGCTTGCAGCCTAAAGTGATAGCTTCATATTGAACTAACATGTCAGCATCAATATATGTCACACAACAGTACACATAGCACAATATAAAACTAATGAAGTGTGTGTACACAACACAACTATAATAGAGTGACCAGATTTTTGTGGGTCCAACCTGGGACGGGGCGGGGGGGCGGTGCGCGCAGCGCGCCACGGCGAAAAGCGGGGGGGTCTGAGGAGCGCGCAGTGATGAAGACTCGGGGAGGGGGGGATGGGCGTGGCCATGACATTGTAAGGGCGGCGCTAACGTAATGATGTAACAGCGAGGCATAAGAAAGCAGTATTTACGCCATGATGTGGTCAAGCGAGACTTTGCATCATGGTTGTGCAGAAAATGTATATGCTTATAGTATACCGTAACCACAAAGCAGCAAACATAGCCATCTATGACCATTAAATAATAAATGCAGTAACAGTTACCCCGGACACCAGAAAATAAACGCAATGGGCAACATGTCAGCACAAAATAAACGCAATGCAGGAAACATGTCAGTATAAAATAAATGCAATGCAGGCAACATGTCAGTACAAAATAAACGCAATGCGGGCAAACATGTCAGTACAAAATAAACGCAAAACGGGCAAACATTTCACCAGAAAATAAACGCAATGCGGGCAAACATTTCATCAGAAAAAAAACGCAATGCGGGCAAACATTTCACCAGAAAAAAAAAACGCAATGCGGGCAAACATTTCACCAGAAAAAAAACGAAATGGGAGCACATTTCACCTGGAAAAAGCATTTACTCACCTGGCAGAAGTCTCCGGCTGCTGAAAGCGGGACGTTTCCCGGGACCTCATGCTGCCTGGGACAGCGGACCCCGAATCCGGGACGCGTCCCGGGCAATCCGGGATGTCTGGTCACTCTAACTATAATCATCTGACACAATAAAAACCATTATTGATTAATATACTTTACTAAACTTAATCAGAAGCAATCACATTATGAAAGTGAAAAAAACATCAACAATGTACTACAATCAATAATGGATTTAAATCTTACTTGTGCCAACAGAAGTTTTTATTCCTCCCTGAATGCTGCAGGTGGCATTTTTCTATGTTTGCAATCCAGTGCACAGTACAGGAAGTCTGTACAGTAGCTTCCTGTTGACATATGATTCATAAAAATCACATGACCGCTGATTGGCGCATCACATGCCCCGTTATCGGTGCATCATATGCCTTGATATCGTCGCACTGAAGATACATGTGTATCTTCAATGCGCTGTTTGCATCACATAATGGAAATGTGAGAAAACGCGGAAAAGCCGCCACAAGTACTCAGAGTAAGGCGGCTGATTCCGCGTTCAACATGGCAGCTTGCGCGCAGGGATCTGCATTCACTGGCCTGACGGAATGCGGAGAAACCGCCGCATGCCCAGAGAACAGGGCGGCGGATTCCGTGTCCGACGCGGCGGTTTGCACGCATAGGCCTACTTCTGTCCGTACTGCTGAACGCGGAGAAAATGCTGCATGCTCAGACAGCGGTGCAGCGGATTCCGCATCCAAAACATCAGAGGCATTACAACACATGTCTGGTGTGGCTGGGACTGATAGGCCACACAGGTTCAGAAGGACGCGTGCGCCCGCGGAGAGGCAGAGCATTCATGACAGCCAGAAGGGGGTCAGCTGACCAGGCCGGTCAGCTGACAATTCTTTCAGTTCTCATTGGTCCAGCACTTAGGGGAGGCGCCGGAGAGCGCTTGTGTATATATACTGGGTGCTGGTAATTTCTCTGGTGTCTGGCGTTGCGATCACTACGTGGTAGCACTCAGACCTTGTCAGTATCTGTGTTACTTTAGACCAGTTTCCTAGGTGTTGATGATCAAGGAGCTCACACCTTAGTCTAGGAATTCTGTTATCATTTGTGTTATTATCTAGACCAGTTTCCAAGGTGTTGATGACCAAGGAGCTCACACCTTAGTCTAGGAATTCTGTTATCATTTGTGTTATTATCTAGACCAGTTTCCAAGGTGTTGATGACCAAGGAACTCACACCTTAGTCTAGGGAAGTCTGTTATCATTGTGTTATTATCTAGACCCGTTTCCAAGGTGTTGATGATCAAGGAACTCACACCTTAGTCTAGGAATTGTTGATTATTTGTTATGACCTTCTGCTCACCTGACCATTCCTCTGATCTTTGATTTTGTACCTTTGTCATTCTGATCCTCTGTTACTGAACTCGGCTAGTCTTAGGATTCTGCATCTGTCTCCTGTCTCTGTACTTTATCTGTCCGTGTGTTACGACCTGGCCTGTCCGACCTCGAGAACTATCTCTCCTGTTGAAAGATAGTTCACAGATCTGTCAGTGACACTTCACCTCTGGTGTCACTCACACTCTGGTCCTTCCCACTCTCAGCCTGACTCTGCCCCTTGGGGAGCCTCAGGCCATTGGAAGGAATCTGTTCTTTAGGCAGTACCTCTTACTGCCTTGCGCCCTTCTTACGGGTGCTCTCCTTAAAGTATTACTGTTGCACCAAACCCTTAAGTTATTACTCAGGTGTCCAGAGGTTAGAGATATATCTGATTATCGGTGATACTGCAGATCATCTATAATCGGGTATATATCTGTATTCTCGGTGATACTGCAGATCACCGGTAATCAGATTCTCTCTGTGTTACACCGATCGTTACAGAACGCCAGACCAAAAATGCAAACGGACGCACACACTGACCGTCTGGGCGCACTTACCATTTCGGTGGATACCATCAACCAAGTGCTGGGTAATCACAAGGCGATGATTGACGCTTTGTCTGGTTCTTTTCGAACCCTTCAGACGGCTGTGGATGAGGTGCGATCCCCTCTTAGCTCCGACATACGTATGCCTGTACCAAAGGGTCACATTTATCAAGACTTTGTTATCAGGCGATTCTCAGACCTGGGCATACAGTCTGCCCACCGGAGATTTAGCTTTAACCTCCGTAGATGAATTTTTCGAGGCTATGGCAGTAATTTACGACGATCCAGACATTGCCTCGACTTCTGAGTGGAAGCTCAAGTTGTTGCGTCAAGGCAAGGGTCCGGTCGAGGAGTATGCTGCCGAATTTAGGAGGTGGTCAGTTTCAGCCAGGTGGGACACCTATGCCCTCTTAGACTGTTTCTTATCAGGTTTATCTGATGAGGTCTCAGACCTTATGTTAAGTCAGCCCGAACCAAAAACCGTCGATGAGGCCATTTCATCGGCCATCAGGATTGATCGCAGATTACGCTATCAAAGGCTGACCCGGGGTAGGAACAATGTTAAAATGGTGTCCTACGCCGCGCCTCCTGTGACTCCATCTCCTCCCGTTTCACCTCCACCCGAGCCTATGCAGATTGGTCGGTCAAGACTGTCTCAAGTGAAGCGGAGACGCAGGATTTCTGAGCAATTGTGTCTTTATTGTGCAGAGGGGGGTCATAGAGTGTGAAATTGCCCTAAGAAGTCAGAAAACGCTACTGCCTAGGAGTAGTTGGGGGTAATACCCTAGGCGTACAGCTCTTACCCCTAGAGGATAAGCGGTTACTTCTTCCTTGTATGATTACATGGGGTGATAAATCTGAAGTCTCTGAGGCCTTCATTGATTCAGGCTCAAGGCTAATTTTATGGATTAGGAATTTGCAAAGAAATTGGGTATTCCGCTCACCCCAGTAAAACCACCCCTTCAGGTTACGGCAGTGGATGATTCACCCCTGCAGCGTAACCATCCTCTTTCTCAGACACCAGAGGTGGAAGTCACTATAGGGGTGCTGCATAGAGAGAAATTGCAGTTTTTTGTGTTGCGCATGACAACCTCCACAGTCATCCTTGGCATGCCGTGGTTACACCTTCACTCTCCTCAGATAAATTGGGCCACTGGTCAGCTAACAAGCTGGTCAGCCCATTGTTTTCGTCATTGTTTAGTGAAGGTGACCTTAGGCCAGACCAGGATTCATGTGGAGGGAGTTCCGGAACAATATGCTGAGTTGTCAGACGTGTTTTGTCCCAAAGCATGCCGATAAACTACCTCCACATCGCCCTTTCGATTGCCCCATTGATCTCCGATCGGGTTGTATGCCCCCTAGAGGTCATCTCTACAATTTGTCTGGGCCAGAAAAGGTGGCCATGCAAGAGTACATCCGTGAAAACTTAGCTAAAGGATTCATTCGCCCTTCCCGGTCACCTCGGTCACCCCCGGTTCGTAAAAAAAAAAAAGACGGAGGCCTTCGGCCATGCATTGATTATCGGGGACCGAATAAGATCACAGTTAAAAATCGTTATCCGTTTCCCTTGATAGACAATTTATTCACTCAAGTCACCAATGCTAAGATCTTTTCGAAATTGGATTTGAGGGGTGCATACAACCTGGTGCGGATCAGAGAGGGCAATGAATGGAAGACGGCCTTTAACACACCCGACGGGCATTACGAGTACCTGGTGATGCCCTTCGGGTTGTGTAACACCCCGGCCGTCTTTCAGGAACTCATCAATGAAGTTTTCAGGGAGGTGTTGGGTAGATTTGTTTTAATATACCTGGATGATATATTAATCTTCTCAGACAACCTCTCTGAGCATAGGGCTCATGTCAAATTCGTGCTGCACAGGCTTAGACAAAACAGACTTTATGCCAAATTGGAGAAATGCATTTTTGAGGTGACATCTGTCGCTTTTCTGGGATATATAATTTCCACCTCGGGCCTTTCTATGGATCCCGCCAAAGTCTCTGCTGTCCTGGAATGGCCGCAGCCAGTAGGACTCAAATCCCTCCAGAGATTTTTAGGGTTTGCTAATTACTATAGAAGGTTCATAAAGGGGTACTCCACAGTCGTAGCACCCCTCACCAGTCTCACAAAGAAAAGGGCAGATACCAACCACTGGTCCCCCGAAGCCCTGGATGCTTTCTCCAATTTGAAAGAACTGTTTTGCTCTGCACCCATTTTGAGACACGTAGACGCCTCTTATCCATTTATTGTAGAGGTTGACGCCTCTGAAGTTGGGGTAGGGGCTGTGCTGTCTCAACGCTCTGGGCTGCAGGGAAGGTTACACCCGTGTGCCTATTTTTCTCGGAGGTTTTCACCAGCAGAGAAAAACTACGATATAGGCAACAGGGAGCTCCTGGCCATTAAATTGGCCTTTGAGGAATGGCGTCATTGGCTAGAAGGAGCAGAACATACGATTACAGTTTACACTGATCACAAAAATTTGGAATACATTGAAGGGGCTAAGAGATTCAATCCCCGACAGGCTCGGTGGTCACTGTTTTTCTCGAGATTTATATTTGTAATTACGTATACTCCGGGTAGTAAAAACATTAAGGCGGATGCCTTGTCCAGATGTTTTGAGCCGGAGACAGCACAGCCCTCAGACCCAGAGACCATTGTCCCACAGAGAGTAGTGCTGGGAGCCACAGAAACCTGGAAAGACTGGACGGAGACTTTAAGTCCCTTCCAGCAGGATGTCCCTGAGGGAAAGCCTGAAGGGGTTATGTTTATACCACTGCCATTTCGCCTCCAGATTTTGCAGTTGTTCCACTCGCACAAGAATGCTGGGCATCCGGGGGCCTCCAGAACACAAGACTTGGTTGCTAGGTGTGCTTGGTGGCCTTCTCTGGCAACAGACTGCAAGGAGTATGTTAGAGAGTGTGCAGTGTGTGCTAAAAGCAAACCCTCCCGTCTGGCACCTGTGGGAACGTTGCAGCCTTTGCCCACCCTGAGTGAACCGTGGACCCATTTGTCCATGGATTTTGTGGGTGAGCTTCCGAGATCTGAAGGCATGTCGGTCATTTGGGTGGTAGTCGACCGTTTCAGTAAAATGGCCCATTTTGTGCCCTTGAAAGGACTCCCCTCGGCCCAGGAATTGGCCGATCTTTTCATCATCCACGTTTTCCGACTGCATGGCATTCCGGAAAACATAGTGTCAGATCGGGGAGTCCAATTTGTTTCTAGATTTTGGAGGGCATTTTGTCATCAAATGGGCATGGAATTGTCATTTTCGTCGGGCTACCACCCACAGATAAATGGTCAGACGGAGAGGGTTAATCAGTCTTTGGAACAGTTTTTAAGGTGTTATGTTGCGGATGCGCAAAATGATTGGGTCAAGTTCCTGCCATATGCAGAATTTGCGCACAATAATTTGAAAAGCTCTTCCTCTGGATTTTCTCCGTTTCAGGTGGTAACCGGGAAGTTGCCCAAGTTCTCCCCATTGCCAGTAGCTTCCACTCTGTTTCCAGCTCTGGAGGCTTGGCAAAAATCATTTAAAACCATTTGGGGAATCGTGAAAAATAATTTGGAGAAGGCTTTTCAAAGTCAGAAAGGTCAAGCTGACAAGAAACGATCCTTGGAGTGGAAGTTCCGACCAGGAGACCTGGTCTGGGTCTCCACACGTCATTTGACCCTGAAACAACCCTCGCCCAAGTTAGGTCCCAGGTTTGTGGGCCCTTTTTCAGTAACCAGGAAGATCAACAATGTTACTTATGCCATTGATCTTCCTGCCAGCATGCGTGGTATAAGATCTTTTCATGTGTCCCTGCTTAAACCAGCAGTCCATGTGGGTACCACTCCTCCTCCTCCTGTGATGGTAGACGACCAACCTGAGTACGAAATAGAAAAGATTTTAGACTCACGTGTAGTGCAGAACTCGGTACACTATCTAGTGCACTGGAAGGGGTATGGTATTGAGGAGAGAACATGGGTACCTGAGTGTCGCATGCATGCGGACAAATTAAGAAGGGAATTCCACACACTATATCCTGAGAAACCGGGTAGGAGCTGTCCGGAGTCCACTCCTCAGGGAGGGTACTGTGAGAAAACGCGAAAAAGCCGCCGCAAGTACTCAGAGTAAGGCGGCTGATTCCGCGTTCAACATGGCAGCTTGCGCGCAGGGATCTGCATTCACTGGCCTGACAGAACGCGGAGAAACCGCCGCATGCCCAGAGAGCAGGGCGGCGGATTCCGTGTCCGACGCGGCGGTTTGCACGCATAGGCCTACTTCTGTCTGTACGGCTGAACGCAGAGAAAACGCTGCACGCTCAGACAGCGGTGCGGCGGATTCCGCATCCAAAACATCAGAGGCATTACAACACGTCTGGTGTGGCTGGGACTGATAGGCCACACAGGTTCAGAAGGACGAGTGCGCGCGCGGAGAGGCAGAGCATCAGGCCAGTCAGCTGACAATTCTTTCAGTTCTCATTGGTCCAGCACTTAGGGGAGGCGCCGGAGAGCGCTTGTGTATATATACTGGGTGCTGGTCATTTCTCTGGTGTCTGGCGTTGCGATCACTACGTGGTAGCACTCAGACCTTGTCAGTATCTGTGTTACTTTAGACCAGTTTCCTAGGTGTTGATGATCAAGGAGCTCACACCTTAGTCTAGGAATTCTGTTATCATTTGTGTTATTATCTAGACCAGTTTCCAAGGTGTTGATGATCAAGGAGCTCACACCTTAGTCTAGGAATTCTGTTATCATTTGTGTTATTATCTAGACCAGTTTCCAAGGTGTTGATGACCAAGGAACTCACACCTTAGTCTAGGGAAGTCTGTTATCATTGTGTTATTATCTAGACCCGTTTCCAAGGTGTTGATGATCAAGGAACTCACACCTTAGTCTAGGAATTGTTGATTATTTGTTATGACCTTCTGCTCTCCTGACCATTCCTCTCATCTCTGATTTTGTACCTTTGTCATTCTGATCCTCTGTTACTGAACCTGGCTAGTCTTAGGATTCTGCATCTGTCTCCTGTCTCTCTACTTTATCTGTCCGTGTGTTATGACCTGGCCTGTCCGACCTTGAGAACTATCTCTCCTGTTGAGAGATAGTTCACAGATCTGTCAGTGACACTTCACCTCTGGTGTCACTCACACTCTGGTCCTTCCCACTCTCAGCCTGACTCCGCCCCTTGGGGAGCTTCAGGCCATTGGAAGGAATCTGTTCTTTAGGCAGTACCTCTTACTGCCTTGCGCCCTTCTTACGGGTGCTCTCCTTAAAGTATTACTGTTGCACCAAACCCTTAAAGAGAATCTGTACTCTAATATTCTTACAATAAAAAGCATACCATTCTATTCATTATTTTCTCCTGTGCCCCTCTGTGCTGTTTCTGCCACTCTCTGCTGCAATCCTGGCTTGTAATTAACAGTTTTAGGCAGTGTTTACAAACAAACTAACCAGCTTCTAATAGGCTCAGCTAAGCATAGTGTGTGAGTCATTCAAAGTATGCAGGGGGCCTGCAGAGGGTGTGTATCGCTTCTACCAATCACAAGCAGCCCTGCACATTCCACACAATCAAGCTTTAGCCCGACAAACAGGACAGAGGAAAGATACATTGATTTATTACAGAGACAGTGCAGTTAGGAAAGACTGCAGTAAGCCAGAGCAGATTAGAACAGGCATAGGAACTTATAGGATAGAAGAACTAAGGCTGAAAAATTTGTTACACAGTCTCTTTAAGTTATTACTCAGGTGTCCAGAGGTTAGAGATATATCTGATTATCGGTGATACTGCAGATCATCTATAATCGGGTATATATCTGTATTCTCGGTGATACTGCAGATCACCGGTAATCAGATTCTCTCTGTGTTACACCGATCGTTACAGGAAAGTACTCAAATTTGAACCTTCTGCCATGAATGCGCCGTTTCGTCGCATCCATGACAAAAAATAAAATTTGAGGTACATTCAAGTACTATTTCCACATATTGATGAGCTTTTTGTCCCTAGGCCTTCTCAAAGGACTAGAGGACATGATCTGCGCATGGAGGGAAAACGTTTTAGCCATTTATTTAGGAAAGGGTTCTTTACAGTAAGAGTGATTAAGTTGTGGAATGCATTGCCACAGGAAGTCGTTATGGCAAACTCTATACCTGCATTTAAAGGGGGCTTAGATGCTTTCCTTGCGTTGAAAGACATCCATGGCTACAATCAGAGGCGGATCTGGAGGCGTGCACATAGGGCAGCTGCTATGGGCGCCCTTGTCACTCACCTCCCAGGGGGCGCATAAATTAGAAAATCCCCTCTCCCTCCCAGCCAGGTCTGAGCACCTCCTGGCTCCTTCCCATGGAGATAATCTAGCCGGCTGCCAGCGCCCAGAGCGCCGTACAGCAGTAGGTAACATTTCCGTGTCCCATTCACCTCTGCTGCTTAGTCGCCCAGGCAACGTCGGCACTGCTCACATCTCTCTCCTGATTGGCTGCATGGAGCCCTGCTGCTGCCACTGGGGCTGATGGGGGATGGAGCATGGAGGAGAACAAGAGTCTGCGTAGCTGGAGCCAAGTGACACAGACAGTGAGTGTGTTCTTACTGCAGGAGAGGCAGGAGATGAGCGCAGCGGTGAGGATGAGGAATCTGATAGCATATGTCATGTGTATCAGGTTACCCGAGCAGAGAGAGGCAGCTCCTGACAATATAGATGATTACTGCTGAATACTTCCTGGTTCCTGTCCTCTCTTCTGCTCCCAGCATGTGCTCGTCTCCTTTCTCTGCCTTCTCTCTCCTATAAAGTGCAGCATAATTGTGGTGTGATGTTCCTCCAAACGGGACTGGTGAATATTGCCCTGGTGAGATTTCTCCCTTTCCACAAAGTCTGTTAGTCTATCTCTTTATCTCCCACCCTTCCAACTCCTACTTTTTTTCCCTCTCTTGTGTCCACCCCCTGCCTTTCCCACACTCCTTACTGTCCTCCATTTCCCCATCACAATCTTCATTCTCCCTGCTTGTCTACCCCCCCCCCCTCCCCTCCATCTATTGTACCTCCCTTCAAAGGTACTTTTAAGCAGGGATGGGCATTTGAGTAGCTACCTGGATTTAAAATGTTAATTATACAGCAGTGACTGCGGGAGATGGGGGTTACCTTACCCATATGTCCGTGGGATCATATGCGTTCCATTCACATCACACACAATGTGTGTGACACATTCCATGTCACTACCGCATGTCCTTCTTCTGGCTTGAAGGAGAAAGCGCGATAGTGGCGTGGGGAACGCATCACACGTTGCGTGTGACGCAAATGGAATGCATAGGATCCCACAGACTTATGGACACGTTAACCCCCATCTCCCACGGTCACCGCTGTATAATTTACATTTCGCATCCAAGTAGCTATGTCTTTTGCAACACTTTACAGAGCATAGGCATGTCACTGATTGTCCTCAGAGGAGCTCACACTCTAATCCTACCATAGTCCTAGCCTAATGTCCTACCATATTATTATTATGTATTTATATAGCACTGACATCTCCTGCAGCACTTTACAAATTACATAGTCATGTCACTGACTGTCCTCAGAGGAGCTCACACTCTAATCCTACCATAGTCCTAGCCTAATGTCCTACCATATTATTATTATGTATTTATACAGCACTGACACCTTCTGCAGCACATTACAGAGAGAGTACATAGTCATGTCACTGGTTGTCCTCAGAGGAGCTCACACTCTAATCCTACCGTAGTCATAGCCTAATGTCCTACCATATTATTATTATGTATTTATATAGCACTGACATCTCCTGCAGCTGTTTACAGATTACATAGTTATGTCACTGACTATCCTCAGAGGAGCTCACAATTTAATCCTACCATAGTCATAGTCTAATGTCCTACCATATTATTATTATTATGTATTTATATAGCACTGACATCTTCTGCAGCACATTACAGAGTACATAGTCATGTCACCGACTGTCCTCAGAGGAGCTCACACTCTAATCCTACCATAGTCATAGTCTAATGTCCTACCATATTTTTATTATTATTATTATGTATTTATATAGCACTGACCTCTTCTGCAGTACATTACAGAGTACATAGTCATGTCACTGATTGTCCTCAGAGGAGCTCACACTCTAATCCTACCATAGTCATAGTCTAATGTCCTACCGTATTATTATTATTATTATTATTATTATTATGTATTTATATAGCAGTGACATCTTCTGCAGTACTTTACAGAGTACATAGTCATGTCACTGACTGTCCTCAGAGAAGCATAAAATCTAATATCTGCCATGGTCATAGTCAAATGTCCTACCGTATTATTATGTATTTATATAGCACTGACATCTTCTGCAGTACTTTACAGATTACATAGTCATGTCACTTACTGTCCACTGACTGAGGAGTATTTTTCAAAATGTGAGGTGCACAAATGACTACCTTATACTAATATCTAGAAGCATGTGTCTGCCTAATTGGGTTGTCTGGGGAACATATCTACTCAAATTATGTATATACACGGCACTTTGCTACTTAATTATCTTGGCGCTCCTGGCTATTTACTTTCCTTATCTTGAGGCACCTGATTGCTTTTATTATGGGGGAATGAGACTCTGCTTGGGGGCGTGGCTGGGGATGGGGGGGGGGCGCAATTGTAGTGTTTGCCATAGGCGCTATGTTACCCAGATACGCCACTGGCTACAATTACTAGGTAATGCCTAATGATGTTGATCCAGGGATTTTATCTGATTGCCATCTGGAGTCGGGAAGGAATTTTTCCCTTTTGGGGCTAATTGGACCATGCCTTGTAAGGGTTTTTTCACCTTCCTCTGGATCAACAGGGATATGTAAGGGAGCAGGCTGGAGTTGTACTTTGTACTGGTTGAACTCGATGGACGTATGTCTTTTTTCAACCAAAAACTATGTAACTATGAATGATTGAATACTTTCCACATACAGGATTTTACATACTGCAAGATTGTTGGTCCCACAATTTAACATGAATGTGGTTAAGCGCCTCTGCCAACGGCAAGGCCTATCTCATAGAGGGGACCATACACTATTTAAATTTGATTACCTACTAAGAAAAAAAGGTAATCAAAATAAAAAATAGGCATGTGCATGAAAAAAAAAAAAGGCTAAATGTCCTGCCAATCAACTCGACCCTCATGCAAATAACAAATCTAACAAATCATCACGGAGTGACAAACAATCCCTTTGTACCCCGTAGTGGGTTTGCACGGACATCGCGCAGATGGCAGACATCGCTGACATCAGGCGACACACCCTCCAGATCCAAAACAAAATTGTGCAACACGCATGTTGCTTTCACAACAGAGATGGCGTTGGAAACATTCGTTGATGGAGGTGTGCAAAACTCGCCACTTATTGGCCAAAACCCCAAAGGCACACTCCACAACCTGCCTTGCCCGTAACAGACGAAAATTAAAAATGGTACGATTCCTGCGATCCACAGACAAGTACCGAAAAGAAAAAGGGCGCATGAGGTGTTGGCTCAGTCCAAAAGCTTCATCGCCAATTAGAGTGAATGGCCGAGGAGGAACAATTGTGCCAGGCCAAGGCGTGGGGGCTGGGAAGTTCAAGTTATCATTCATCATGTTGTGGTAAAAATTGGAATGCTGAAGGATGAATGAGTCACTTGAACTCCCATATGACCCCACATCAATATAAATAAACCTTTACTTGGCATCAGCTATAGTATGGTGACCATACGTCCCGCTTTACCCCGGACAGGTCCCGGATTCGGGGTCCCCTGTCCCAGGCTGCATGAGGTCTCGGGAAACGTCCCGCTTTTAGCTGCGGGAAGTCCCGGCCTCGGGACACTGGCCACCGTCCATTGCATGAACTGGCCGAGGCGTCTAATAGACTTCCGGCAGGCAGAGCAGGGCTACGGGAAGATGGCATCCGAAGCCCTGTACTGGAGACTATTTGTGACTATTTCTTGCCAATTTGCTTCCTCCGGTGGGCGAAGATGCCTAGGTGCCACCCGCAACCAGATGGCTCAGCATGTGTCACGCACTATGTAGCTGATGGTCGACACTCCCAGCCAAAAACAAAAATGCAGGGAGGAAAATGACTGGCCTGTTGAAAGGTATCTGAAATAGAAAAAAAAATTAAAACCAATATCATACACAAAACATATGAATAATATATTACATACACATGAACAATATCAAATAAGTACTATAACAAAACCTCAAGGTCACCAACAATTTCTCCTCCGCAGATATGCTCTGCCGAAAGTTAGTGTGACCCCTGGTGAGATCAGATCTCACCAAATCCAGCAGAACAAACATAAAAACTACAATACAAACAAGAAATAAATTTAACATCAACACATAACCACTAGGGATGGTCGCTGGATTCCGCGGAATTAAAAATTCTGTGATTCCGGACGGAATTTGATGATTCCGTTCCATTGTGACAGAACGGAATTGCTATATCACTATGCCGGAATTTCCGCGGAAAAATATGAAATTCCACGGAATTCAAATTTTTTCCCCCACCAAACTGATTTCTGCCTAATAACAAGAATTTCTACTCGACAGACTCCCTTCTCCTTCCTCCCTCCTTCCAGAGGGTCTCGTCTTCAAGGGAATTGTAGGATTTCAAAAGCCAGCTTACATACCTTGGCCGGGAATCAAACCCAGGTCTAGTGCTTGGTAGGCAGCTCTCTTCACCACTATACCCCCACCAACACTACATGCTGAAGCCAGCCTAGCATGTACCATTATGATATATCCAAGATAAAAATGAGCTTGCTTAGGGATTTGTAGGATGTCAAAAGCCAACTCACATACATTGGCCGGGAATCGAACCCAGGCCTATCACTCTGTAGGCTGCTATCCTAACCCTTATACCACCAACAGAACATACTACAATGCTACATGCTGAAGCCAGTCTAGCATGTACCATTGTGATATATCCAAGAGAAAAATGAGCTTGCTTAGGGAATTGTAGGATTTCAAAATCCAGCTTACATACATTGGCCGGGAATCGAACCCAGGTCTAGTGCTTGGTAGGCTGCTATCCTAACCATTATACCACCAACACAACACACTACAATGCTACATGCTGAAGCCAGCCTAGCATGTACCATTGTGATATATCCAAGATAAAAATGAGCTTGCTTAGGGAATTGTAGGATTTCAAAAGCCAGCTTACATACATTGGCCGGGAATCAAACCCAGGTCTAGTGCTTGATGGGCTGCTATCCTAACCATTATACCACCATCACAACACACTACAATGCTATATGCTGAAGCCAGCCTAGCATGTACCATTGTGACATATCCAAGAGAAAAATAAGCTTGCTTAGGGAATTGTAGGATTTCAAAAGCCAGCTTACATACATTGGCCAGGAACCAAACCCAGGTCTAGTGCTTGTTAGGCTGTTATCCTAACCATTATACCACCAACAGAACATACTACAATGCTACATGCTGAAGCCAGCCTAGCATGTACCATTGTGATATATCCAAGAGAAAAATGAGCTTGCTTAGGGAATTGTAGGATTTCAAAAGCCAGCTTACATACATTGGCCGGGAATCGAACCCAGGTCTAGTGCTTGGTAGGCTGCTATCCTAACCATTATACCATTATACCATACATTGGCCAGGAATTGAACCAAGCACTAGACCTGGGTTTGATTCCCGGCCAATGTATGTAAGCTGGCTTTTGAAATCCTACAATTCCCTAAGCAAGCTCATTTTTCTCTTGGATATATCACAATGGTACATGCCAGGCTGGCTTCAGCATGTAGCATTGTAGTGTGTTGTGTTGGTTGTATAATGGTTAGGATAGCAGCCTACAGAGCGGTAGGCCTGGGTTTGATTCCTGGCCAATGTATGTGAGTTGGCTTTTGACATCTTACAAATCCCTAAGCAAGCTCATTTTTCTCTTGGATATATCATAATGGTATATGCTAGGCTGGCCTCAGCATGTAGTGATAGTGGTGGTATAGTGGTGAAGAGAGCTGCCTACCAAGCACTAGACCTGGGTTCGATTCCTGGCCAAGGTATGTAAGCTGGCTTTTGAAATCCTACAATTCCCTGGAAGACAAGACCCACCTTCTCCGGAGGAGGGAGGGAGGAGAAAAAGGACTAAGGGAACAGTCAACAGGGTCTATGGGCTACTATATAGCATAAACAAGGTTCCATTTGCGATTATTTTAATTTATCCGCCGGAATCAGGAATTCCACGGAATTTTGCATAAATCCAGCGGAATTTTCATAGCGACGGTATTCAGTGCTGGCGGAATCCGAGAATTCCGGCAGAACGAAATTTGCTTTTTCCGATCATCCCTAATCACCACTATTTCACAACAAACATAACAAGTACATTGCATATATATAATAAATATAATATATATCTTTTCTTTTTTATTACAACACTATACATTATATAGTTTACACTGCATATCTATCTGCAAACAGCTTCAACAGTTTGGGATTATTGATTTCTGTTATACAATGAGGGCAGCCATGTTCTGTTTGTCACATTGTCACAGGCTGAGGCCTGGAGGTGCTATCAGCTTGCCTGTGTCTAAATTCAGTCCCCTCTCCTCCTCCCTCCTCCCCTCTGCCTCTGAAATCAATGGCTAGTAACATCACCCTCCTGCTGCCCAATCTAACCTCCCATAAGCAATTTCTACTGTCTGTAAATGGTAAGGCACTGTGAAAAGCTGTGGAAGGACCTTGTTCAGATTGTAAGGAATTATAGTCTTATAACAAATAATGAAACAAATTGCCCAAACATAATGCACAATATACTATATAATAGGAATGATTTTCAGGTACTTGGAGATAAACTTAAAGCAAGGACCTCCAAGGTGGTGTTTTCTGAAATACTGCCAGTGCCACGTGCTACATCTGAGAGACAGAGGGAGCTTAGGGAGTTAAATAAGTGGCTGAGAAATTGGTGTAGGAAGGAAGGGTTTGGGTTCCTGGAGAACTGGGCAGACTTTGCAGTCGGCTACAGGTTCTACAGCAGGGATGGGCTGCACCTTAATGGGGAGGGTGCAGCTGCATTGGGGGAGAAGATGGATAAACGGTTGGAGGAGATTTTAAACTAGGATCTGGGGGGAGGCGGGAGGATAAAGTCTCAATACATAGACAAGATGAGGTAAAAAGACAGTGGGAACCTATCATTATGGAGGGTGGAGAAGGGGGTGGGGACAGTGTAAAGATTAAGGAGGTTGGTAAAAATTCAAGTAGCCCATTTCATGTAAACAAAATTGGTAAATGTGGTGGTAAAAATATAAAGTGCATGGTAACCAATGCTCGGAGCCTTGCAAATAAAATAGACGAACTAGAGTTCATTCTGAATGACAAAGGCTATGACATTGTGGGAATAACCGAGACATGGATGGATGAAAGCCATGACTGGATAGCTAATTTAAAAGGATACAATGTGTTTAGGAGGGATAGAACAGGGAAAAAAGGTGGAGGGGTTTGTCTCTTTGTTAAGAATTCTCTTACAGCTGTCCTCAACGATGAGATGGAGGAAGATTGCGAAGATGTGGAGTCCGTTTGGGTAAATATTCATGGTGGAAATAAAAGTTGCCAATTGCTTATTGGGGTATGCTACAGGCCACCTCTTATTAATGAAGCTGCAGAACTGCGATTACTACAGCAGATTGAAAAAGCTGCAGGTAAAAATGAGGTCATAATTATGGGCGACTTCAACTTTCCAGACATTGACTGGAGTATTGAGGCTACCCATTCTGGTAAAAGCAGCAGATTTCTGGCAGCACTACAGGACAATTACTTGACTCAAATGGTAACTGAACCAACTAGGGGGAATGCGTTACTGGATCTGATCATTTCTAATAGACCAGATAATGTATCAAATGTGCAGGTTCAAGAACATTTGGGAAATAGTGATCACAACATGATAACGTTTGAGCTGGTGACTGATAGGCCAAGGGGCAGCGGGACCACTAAAACTATGAACTTTAGAAAAGCAAAGTTCACTCAAATTAGGCAGGCACTAAGTTTGGTGAACTGGGATAATGTACTACAAGGGGAAGACACTGAAGGGAAATGGCAAGCTTTTAAACTTATACTCAATCAATACTGTAGTATGTATATCCCATATGGAAACAAAATGTCTAGGAATAAAAAAAGGCCTCTATGGATGAATAGAAAGGTTAAAGATAAAATGAAGAGGAAAAAGAATGCCTATAAGGTCTTAAAACAGGAGGGGACCGAGGCTGCACTAAGCAATTATAAGGAGTGCAATAAAAATTGTAAAAAAGAAATTAGGCAGGCAAAGATTGAAGCTGAAAAACAAATCGCTAAGGATATCAAATCTAACCCAAAAAAGTTTTACAAGTACATTAACTCTAAAAAAAGAAAGGTTGACTGTATAGGACTCCTAAAGGATGAGGATGGGAACTCAATGGTGGATGACCAAGGTAAGGCAGAGTTATTAAATGCTTTCTTTGCTTCTGTCTTCACAAAAGAAACAGCACTGTTGCAAACTACAGAGGCGGAAGAGTCTCAATCTTCTAACTGTAATATTAAATACTTAACGCAGGAAGAAGTGAAGGCAAGACTAAATAAATTAAAAATAGACAAGGCACCTGGCCCGGATGGCATGCATCCTCGGGTCCTAAGGGAATTAAGTTCAGTTATAGATAAACCCCTTTATCTTATCTTTTGTGACTCTCTTGCAACTGGCAGAGTCCCAGTGGATTGGCGTACAGCCCACGTTTTCCCATTATTTAAGAAGGGCAAAAAATCTGATCCAGGAAATTATAGACCTGTAAGTTTAACATCAGTTGTATGCAAACTATTTGAGGGGTTACTAAGAGATACTATACATGACTTCATAGTAGAAAATAATCTTATTTCTCAGCATCAACATGGGTTTACTAAAGACAGGTCCTGTTTGACTAACATGCTCAGCTTTTATGAGGTAGTGAATGCTAATATGGATATTGGGAATGCTGTAGATGTGATTTACTTGGACTTTGCAAAGGCCTTCGACACTGTTCCCCACAAAAGTCTGGTGCAAAAGTTGAGAATGCAAGGACTGGGGAAGAGTCTGTGTTCATGGATAGGGAACTGGCTAATGGACAGAAAACAAAGAGTTGTGGTCAATGGATCATACTCAAAATGGGAGACTGTTAGCAGTGGGGTCCCACAGGGGTCTGTTCTGGGTCCAGTGCTCTTCAATTTATTTATTAATGACCTAGTAGATGCAGTAGTGAGCAATGTTGCTATTTTTGCAGATGATACAAAATTGTGCAGAATCATTAACTCTCAGGAAGATAGTGTCATATTGCAACAGGATCTGGATAGGATGGCTATATGGGCACATACATGGCAGATGAAATTCAATGTTGACAAATGTAAGGTCATGCATTTTGGACGTACGAATGGTCTAGCACCATACAAAATAAATGGGATACAGTTGGGGACATCAAACTTGGAGAAGGACTTAGGAGTACTCATTGACAACAAGTTAAATAATCGTACTCAATGCCAAGCAGCTGCAGCTAAAGCTAACAAAATTTTGGGATGCATTAAAAGGGAAATAAAAACTCGAGATGCTAGCATAATATTGCCCCTGTTTAACTCTCTAGTAAGGCCACATCTGGAATATGGAATTCAGTTCTGGGCACCACATTACAAAAAAGATATTGCAGTTTTAGAGCAGGTGCAGAGACGAGCAACAAAATTGATGCGTGGGATGGAAGGTCTCACTTATCAAGAAAGGTTAGATAAACTGGGTTTATTTAGTCTAGAGAAAAGACGCCTTAGAGGGGATCTAATTAACATGTATAAATACATCAGAGGGCAATATAATACCTTGGCGGATGAGCTTTTTGTCCCTAGGCCTTCTCAAAGGACTAGAGGACATGATCTGCGCATGGAGGAAAAACGTTTTAGCCATTTATTTAGGAAAGGGTTCTTTACAGTAAGAGTGATTAAGATGTGGAATGCATTGCCACAGGAAGTCGTTATGGCAAACTCTATACCTGCATTTAAAGGGGGCTTAGATGCTTTCCTTGCGTTGAAAGACATCCATGGCTACAATTACTAGGTAATGCCTAATGATGTTGATCCAGGGATTTTATCTGATTGCCATCTGGAGTCGGGAAGGAATTTTTCCCTTTATGGGCTAATTGGACCATGCCTTGTAAGGGTTTTTTCGCCTTCCTCTGGATCAACAGGGATATGTGAGGGAGCAGGCTGGTGTTGTACTTTGTACTGGTTGAACTCGATGGACGTATGTCTTTTTTCAACCAAAATAACTATGTAACTATGTAACACAGTTAGGCAATTACTAAATATTTATGTAGGACACACTTTACAACCCAAAACTAAACTATGCAATCTTACCTGGAAATTGACATCCTTGTGTAGTTGAAAAACTTTGAGGAGTTTTGTAACAGGTCAGGAAAGAGGGTGTAAAAATGCCCTCTTAAAGGACGGTCCACAAGTAGGGGATGGACCCAGAACTGCCTCCTTCGACACCTGCAATGAAGAAGGCGCATAAAAAATAACATGCACATGCCACCAAGCACCATCTCTTCCTCCAAATCCATGTTTCCAACACCAAACAACCCACAATAATAAACCAACAAAAAAGTGTATTTATAGTCATCATTGTGCGACGAAAACGGCGCACCCAGAGACGCTTAAAAATGACGTCATATCACTCTAACGCAGTGTTAAACAGCGCACAATAACGTCCACCTTTAACTACTACATGCGTTGCATTAGGGGCACGTTGTGCGACCTTAACGTCGCATCAAACGCAACATCTTAGTGTGAAAGAGGCCTTAACAGAATTCACACATGCACATTTTTAAATCCATTCATTAATTAACATTCTGCCACAAATGCTCATAATTTGCCTCATACTTTTTGAAATAACATCTCTTTGCTTTACATTTGTGAAATGATGTATGATCAAGGAATTTTAACTTATTTGTATACTGTTTTACTAGTTATTTACACTAAGATTTGGTTTAGCTATGTTAAAGGGCAAGAGAGTCATCATCACTGGCGCAAGCTCAGGCATTGGTGAGCAAATGGCATATCACCTGGCAAAGATGGGATCCCATGTGCTGATAACTGCACGTACCGAAGAGAGACTAAAAAAGGTATCTTACTTTTACTGATTAACCCTGCTATCTATTTGCTTGCATTATATGATTGCTTCTTCAGATGCAGTATGATCTGGACTGAATCCCGCCCTACCAACATGGTACAAGGACAACAGCGTAGTTGTTAATGGTGCCTTACTGGGGTGAAAGGTAAAGTAAGCAAAACAATCAGAAAACTTAAACAAATCTGATTTTCCAAAGAGATAGAGGAAGTGAAAGTACAAGAAGCAGCACCAGGGGCGCTAGCCGGGGCTGGGGTACCCCCAACTCGCTCCATAGCACTGCCAAAGCAACCTCAGAAATCTTGCTTAGACAGCTGGTGCAGGCGGGCTCATTAAACAAAGTATTATTAGTAACCGCACAGCTTTATATCCTGTCTTTTTAGGTGCTGTCCCCTCCTGCCTTGCATCGTGGAAATTAAACTTTCCTCCACCCCCGAAATTTTCCTACTGCTGCTTGCTCTGTATTGCTGATTTTCTCTGTATTGATCTGTATTAGTGAGCCCTACTCGCTTGATACTGCCCAGTATTATGAAAAGGAACAATGTAAGGCTTAAAGAGAATCTGTACTCTAAAATTCTTACAATAAGAAGCATACCATTCTATTCATTATGTTCTCCTGGGCCCCTCTGTGCTGTTTCTGCCACTCCCTGCTGCAATCCTGGCTTGTAATTGCCGTTTTTATGCAGTGTTTACAAACAAAAGACATAGCAAGTGATAGGCTGAGAGGAGCTCAGTGTGTGAGTCATACAGAGTGTGCAGGGGGCCTGGAGAGGGTGTGTATAGCTTCTATCCAATCACACGCAGAACAGCACATTCCAGCTTGACTGCCTCAGCCCGACAGACCCGACAGAGGAGAGAAGATTAGATCATATAACAGAGATAATACAGCCACTGTGCAACTAGGAAAGGCTGCAGTTAGACAGAGCACATTAGAACAGGTATAGGAACTTATAGGATAGAAGAAATAAGGATAAACATTTTGTTACAGAGTCTCTTTAAAGCTCTGAGAGGACAAGGCAGTGGTAAAATGAGAGCTGAGTCAAGCTGTGATTTTGGGGTGGGGGGAATGGGAGGAGAAAGAGAAGAGCGCACTCAGAAGGGTAGCAGTTGTCCCTGGCAAGCCTGCCGGGGAATGATGTCACCTTTAGGACTGACTGACTAGCCCATGTGGGTCTGTCAGCAGTCTAGCATTGTCCCTCTCTATGACGGGGATGGTGGTGGTGCAGCAGTGGTGCTTTCTAACAGGATCGGTCAGCTTATCTCCAAAGATGGCCGCTCACTGGGTCTTGCTGAATGTAGTGCCTGGAGGCAATGTATGCAAAGTCTGGCAGATCAACCAGCACCTGACCTGTAAATCAGACTATGTAATTTATTTGTGAGAATGCCCTTGCAACTTACAATACATAGACCGCACTAAACAAAAATTGCATAAACGTATTAACAAGCATAAGGAAATCAGAAAGGGCTATTCAAAATACAGTGTCTGTAAACACTTTGATGAATGTTATAATAGAGACCCTTCCTTAACCATTTAAGCCGCCCGGATGTGATCATAACGTCCAGGCGGCTGCTCTACTGCAGTGGAGCGCTCCCGCGCGTGATCGTGGGCATGCCCCCATGTCCCTGTGCTGTGCCCCGGTAGCCCGAGAGATCAGTGAACGGGAACATACAGTAGTTCCCGTTCACCGATCTAAGTCTCCAGTAGAAAAACCAACGGTCTCTTATCAGAGACCGCAGTTTTTCTAATAAAAAAATTCCCCATTCCTCCTTGTGTTTCCTGTAAGCAAGAAGCACAAGGAAAAAAACCTCAAGGTGGCCATCTTGTGGCCAAATAGTAAAACTACATTTACATTTTTTAAGCAATTTACACACATCATGATATTAAAAATTAACTGTTTATTTCCCAACACCCAAAAATGACCCAAATAAAATTTTTATTGGAAAAAAAATTACAATTTAAAAAAAACAAAAAACATAAATAAATAGTTACCTAAGGGTCTGAACTTTTTAAATATGCATGTGAAGGGGGTATACTACAAACATTTTTTTAAAAAAGATTGTAAATGGTGATGGACGCAAAACTGAAAAAATGCACCTCTATTTCCAAATAAAATATTGGTGCCATACATTGTGATAGGGACAAAATTTAAATTGTGTAATAACCGAGACAAAAGGGCAAATAAAATATATAGGTTTTAATTATGGTAGCATGTATTATTTTAAAGCTATAATGGCCGAAAACTGAGAAAGGCCTTGTGCACACCAGAGGAGTTTTTCTGTGCGTTTTGAGTTTTTAAATCTGCTGCTAATGTTATCCTATGTGTCTGTGCACACTGGAGCAATGAGGTTTTGTAAAAAACCCATAGCATTACATTGGGAAGAGCTTTTAGAGGTTTCAAAAGCTCATCCCAATGTAATGCTATGGGGTTTTTTACAAAACCTCATTGCTCCAGTGTGCACAGACACATAGGATAACATTAGCAGCAGATTTAAAAACTCAAAACGCACAGAAAAACTCCTCTGGTGTGCACCAGGCCAAATTATGAATTTTTTCATTTTTTTTCTTAATATTCCTGTTAAAATGCATTTATAAAAAAAAAATTCTTAGCAAAATGTTTCACCCAAAGAAAGCCTAATTAGTGGTGGAAAAAACAAGATATAGATCAATAAATTGTGATAAGTAGTGGTAAAGTTATTAGCAAATGAATGGGAGGCGAAAATTACTCTGATGCATAAGGTGAAAAATCCCTGCAAGCTGAAATGGTTAATAAAGATCACCATCTTAGAACAAATTTTTGATAGAAACAAATTCAACAGTGTTAGGAATCTCTGTAATAGAGAGACCTTTTGGATTTTACAGTTAGAAACTTTAACACCAGATGGTCTGAAATGTTGCAATTGAAAATATGGTGAACTAGAATCCGTATTATGATTTTCTGGTTGAATACAGTGAAATAACCTGCCTTTCTGTATATATGATATGATTATATTGCAATTTGTTTTTATTCATCTATTTAATTTTTTTCTTTATGCTTTCATATTTACACTACACACTTTACTCTTGGTCTTGCTATACTGGTATTATTGGTGATCACACATAGTCAGGTATAGCGTCTGCGTTATTGGTGATTCCGCAGATCACCAAATAATCAGACATCTGAGTAGTGGCACTAAACCGTCACAAGCTCCCTATTGCCAATATCGTAGTTCCTCTCGGCTGGAGAGAACCAACGAGAAAAGAAGGCACAGGGATGTAGTTTGCCTTGAAGGCCAGAGCGTTGAGACAGCACAGCCCCAACCCCAATCTCCGATGCATCCACCTCAACAATGAAGGGGAAGGTGACATCCACGTGTCTCAAAATGGGAGCAGAACAAAATAACCTTTTCAACGTAGCGAAGGCAGACTGTGCCTCTACTGTCCAATGGTAAATGTCAGCCCCCTTCTTGGTAAGGTTGGTGAGGGGTGACACTACAGAAGAAAACCCTTTGATGAACTTCCTGTAGTAGGAGTGCCTTCAATCCTACAGGTTGAGGCCACTCCAATACAGCAGAGACTTTTTCAGGATCCATGGAGAGACCTGAAGTGGAAATAATATATCCCAAAAAAGGGACCTTAGTGACTTCGAAAAGGCATTTCTCTAACTTCGCATACAACGAGTTCTGCCTCAATTTTCTTAAAACGAACTTCACATGTTTCCGATGTTCTTTAAGATTGGGTGAGAAAATCAGTATATCGTCCAGATACACTAGCACAAATGTTCCCAGAACTTCCCTAAAGACTTCATTGATCAACTCCTGGAAGACGGCAGGAGCACAACCCGAAGGGCATGACCAGATACTCGTAGTGCCCATCGGGCATGTTGAATGCCGTCTTCCATTCATCACCGTCCCTAATGCTTACCAGGTTGTATGCTCCTCGTAGGTCTAGCTTAGAGAAGATACTGGCATTAGTCACCTGAGCAAACAAATCTTCAATCAAAGGCAGTGGATAGCGATTTTTCACTGTGATCTTATTTAAACCCCGATAGTCAATACAAGGTCGTAGCCCACCGTCCTTTTTCTGTACAAAAAAGAACCCAGCCCCTGCTGGTGACCGGGAAGGACGGTTAAAGCCCTTGGCCAAATTTTCTTTAATGTATTCCTGCATAGCCAGCTTCTCTGGCCCGACAGATTATAGAGATGGCCTCAACCTGATCTTAACTCTATGGGACAGTCGAAGCTCCGGTGTGGCGGAAGTTTCTCTGCTGATTTTGGACAAAACACGTCAGAAAATTCTGCGTACTGCACTGGCACCCCTTTCACCTGAACCTTGGTGGCGCAAACAGCAACTTTCTCCAAACAATAATGATGACAATGGGCTGACCAGCTCTGTAGCTGACCTGAAGCCCAATCAATCTGAGGGGAGTGTAGTTGCAACCAAGGCATACCGAGGATTATGGTAGAGGTTGCCATTTGCAGGACAAAGAACTGTAGTTTCTCCTTATGTAGAACCCCTATATTACACAACAATAAGGGGGTCTGGGAGAGAGGCTGTCTACACTGTAACGAAGAGTCAACTACCGCTATGATCAAAATCTGACGGTCTAAAGGAAGTAAGGGAATCCCCAATCTTTTGACAAAGTCATAATCTATAAAATTGGCTGCAGAGCCTGAGTCCATGAATGCTTCTGTGGCCATGGCCCGACCCTCCCAGGTAATGGAGCAAGGGAGGAGTAAGCGGTTATTATCTAGAGGTAAACCCGACTCGCCTAGGGTATTACCTCTGACTACACCTAGGTGGCAGCGTTTCCCGACTTTTTTAGGGCAATTCTGGACAATGTGACCCTCCTCAGCACAGTATTGACAGAGTCTTTCTGACCTTCTGCGATTCTTCTCCACTTGAGTTAACCTAGACTGACCGTTCTGCATCGGTTCGTCCTGAGGTGACGAGGGTGGAGAAGAGGCGTAGAGAACAGATCTTACAGCATTTGTCCCCCGGGTTTCTCTTTGATAGCGAAGGCGGCGATCAACATGCACCGACAATGAAATTGCTTCGTTTAGAGATTTAGGCTCAGGATGACCCAACATCAAATCAGAAACTGCATCAGATAGTCCTGACAGGAAACAGTCTAATGAAGCATACGTTCCCCATCTAGCTGATACAGCCCACCTCCTAAACTCTGCGGCATAAACCTCCACTGGATTACGACCCTGCCTGAGAGTCTTTAGTTTCCTCTCAGCCGTGATAGCAATATCCGGATCATCGTATATAACGGCCATGGCCTTAAAAACTCCTGAACTGAGGATAATGCCTCATGCCCTGTGTGAAGACTATATGCCCATGTTTGTGAATCTCCTGACAAAAGGGTCCTTATAAAGGTTACCCTCTGGTTCTCAGATCCTGACAGATTGGGCCTCAACTCAAAATAGGATAGCACACGGTTTCTGAAATTCTGAAAGTCAGATCTATGCCCAGAAAACTTTTTGGGTACGGACATACGAAGGTCCGTGACTGAAGGGGATCGCACTGTATCAATAGTCGTTTGAAGTACCTGTACTGTCCCAGACAGTTGATTGATCGGAGTCTGTTGGATATTGATCACCCCGATAAAATTGTTTACCGCGGTGGTCAGGACTTCAAACTGACTATAACGTAAAGATCAAGGGAAATGGGGGTTGGGAGGCATGTGTAATAAGTTCACTATACAAGTCAAGCTTATAAAAATACAAAAAACTTTATTAATTGTTATCATCAAAATCACAAGAATCAATCATAAAAACCCACACATGCATCGCTCACTAGGAGAACATCGCACACACACTGTCCTGCACAACCATGCACTCACAGCCCTAGCTCAAACCACCTAATGTGGTTTGGGGATCCCAGAAAGTGTAATTGGCCAAATCAATGTGCCAAGCAGGCGGTATCCTGCTCAATGGTTCATCTCATAAACAAAGTTACAGCAATAAGGATGATATCAATATGCAAAGTGTTAGTTGCAAAGCAAAATCCAGTAATGACCAGAGTGGAAAATCCAATTCCAAGGGTGGATAGAGGCTAAAGCAAGCGAAGCAAGTTGCAACAGCAGATACAGCATAAAGTCATGCACCAAGATAGTGTACACATGGGATATTTGAAAGCCGTATACTATACCCACTCCGGGCGACGGTGTTCCAGGTCAACACTTGTGCTCAGGGTTCCTCAACCCACCGCCGGAGCTCACGGCTAGGGGAGGAACAAAAAGCAGTCCAGAAGGCTCCACTTGTCATGGTCACTCACCGGTGAGGCCTGGGCGGCTGGTACATGCGGGTGTCCGTGGGCACTCCAGGGCATGCCGTCATGTCTCCAGACCGGGGGTACTGGCGGTGTGCGTCCGTGCATGTCGTGGGCGGCGCGTTGGCCTGCTGCATCGGAAGGTGTAGGGGCTGCGGGCTGCGCGCGTTCATGTGCGGGGAGTGTCCTTGCGTACACCTCTCCTCCAGCTGGTTGTTGTGCGCGCGGGCGTGTGGCTTGTGCGCATGCGCGCGCGTTTTTGTGCGCGTGCGCGTGCGTGCTTTGTCATGCGCATGCGCGTACGTCATTACGCGTCATGCGCGTGCGTTATTACGCGTGCGCGTGTGCGTCACTACGCATACGCGATGACGTCAAACGGCCTATAAAAGGCCTCAGAGTGCATTGCCTGGTGCTGTGGTATTACAGCAAGTTTGTCCGTGTGACCCGTCCCGTTGAACTTGTTCCTGATTGATCTTTGTTGCCGACCTCTGCTTGCCCTGACTACCCGCCTCGTTGCCGACTTCTGCTTGCCCTGACGACCCGCCTTGTTGCCGACCTCTTGCCTGTCTGATTACCCGCTCTGCTGACATCCTATTTCCGGACGACTACCCGCTCTGCCATTGGACCCGACTTGGAAGAGGACCTGTCTTGTTGCTGAACCTGGAATAGCTCAAAGGACTCTCTGCTCTAGGTGCTGAGTTATTGCACTACCCTTACTCAGCTCGCGGAGGCGTCTGACAGTCTGCCAGCGCTTCTGCCCCTTGCTCCATAGAGACTCTGTTCCACTTCCAGAGGTTCTGTGTGGTGAGCCGCATAAGTAGCTGTTATCCTCACACTAGACTCCATTCTTCAGGTACGTGAGCCGGTTGTTACAAAATACCACAGCCACTCACATGGAGTCTGGGGATACAGCTAGCGTGCTAAACGCCTTATACAAACAGATGGCTACGTTGACGGAGGCTTTCAAGGAATTACAGGAAGGATATACCCGTTTAGAAGGAAGACTCAACGAGGTCACACAGCAGCCATCCGCACCTCCCACTGGTGGGGCTTCTGCTCCTCAGGCATTGGCCCAGGTTCAACCACCACCACCACCTAATCCTCCTGTAGCAGCTACCATAGTTCCGGAGCCATGTGTACCTATGCCTGAAAGATTTTCTGGAGAACGCACTAAATTCCGAGCCTTCCGCCATGCGTGTGAACTATATTTCATTTTGCAACCTCGTACGTTTGCTTTAGAAGCTACCAAGGTGGGGTTTATCATTTCTTTGCTCACCGGAGAACCACAGTCCTGGGCTCATCACCTTCTGGAAAAAGAGGATCCAGTATTAGGATCTATGACAACTTTCTTTGAGGCAATGGCGGTGTTGTATGATGATCCCCAACGTCGAGCCACCGCAGAAGCGGTACTTCTTAACCTCCGCCAAGGGCGCAGATCAGTCGAAGAGTACACTTCGGAATTCCGCCGGTCGTCTGCGGACGTCTCCTGGAACGAATCTGCATTGCTTTGTTGTTTTCGTAAAGGACTATCCGAGAGCCTTAAGGACGAGTTTGCCCGGATAGGGGTCCCTGGAACATTAGAAGAGTTAATAAAACTGGCTATCCAACTCGATAAACGTTTCCGAGAACGCCAACTGGAAAAGAGCAGTGGTAATCAGGCATTTTGGAGTCCTTCAACTATGTCTTCATCTGCTTCTTCAGTTCAAACCCCGGACTCATCCGAACCTATGCAGCTAGGTTTACTTCGTTCTCCGTTAACCTCAGAGGAACGCCAACGTCGCCGGAAGGAGAATCTATGCCTATACTGTGGTACTGCCGGGCACTATGTGCGAACATGTCCTGTGAGACCTTCGGGTAAGACGAGGCCCAACACCACTTATAGTCCTGAAGCCCTCTCCAGTTCTACTAACTACTGTCTTGTTTCGATTTCATTTCAGCTCCCAGAAAGAATCCTTAGCACCACTGCCATCATAGATTCCGGAGCCTGCAGTTGCTTCCTGGATTCATCCTTTGCATCCAAATATCAATTTCCCTTACAAGGTCGGAAGGAGCCTTTACACATTCATCTGGCCGATGGATCTTCTATCAGTTCTGGACCTGTTACTACCGAAACCCTTCCTATATTGTCTACCATATCATCTTCTCACCAAGAATTCATCCGTTTTGATTTACTATCATCTCCTTTATATCCTGTTATCCTTGGTCTCCCTTGGCTCAAGGCTCATAACCCCTGCATTGATTGGTCTTCTGGCTTAGTCTCCTTTCCCTCAGCTTATTGTGGGGAACATTGCAATTCAGTAGATACTGTTTCCTCAGGGTCTTTTCTCAACATTTCAGTGGATCTAGACAAAATTCCTACTTGTTATCATCACTTTCAAGATGTCTTCGATAAAAAGAAGGCTGACCAATTGCCTCCGCATCGGCCATACGACTGCCCGATAGACCTGGTACCTGAAGCTCCAATTCCGTTTGGTCGGATGTTCCCCTTGTCTGACCCTGAACAAGAGACTCTTAAACAATACATTCATGAAAATTTAGAAAAAGGGTTCATCCACCCTTCTAGGTCCCCAGCCGGGGCGAGAATCTTTTTTGTAGCCAAGAAGGATGGCTCTCTGAGACCATGTGTAGATTACCGTGAACTAAATAAAGTTACAATCAAGAACCGCTACCCTTTACCTTTGGTTCCCGAGCTATTTCAAAGATTAAGAGAAGCAAGAATCTTTACTAAACTCGATTTAAGGGGTGCATATAATCTGATCAGAATTCGTGCTGGTGACGAATGGAAGACCGCATTTCGTTGCCGCTACGGACATTACGAATACTTAGTAATGCCATTCGGACTATGCAACGCTCCTGCAACATTCCAGCACTTTGTGAATGACATTTTTAAAGATATGATAGATCATTTCATTATAGTGTATCTTGACGACATCCTGGTCTTTTCCACATCGGAAGAGGAGCATATGCATCAAGTGAAGATGGTGCTGGATAGACTGAGACAACACAGGCTGTATGTGAAACTGGAGAAATGCAAATTCCACAGGAAAACCATCCAATTCCTAGGATTAATCATCTCCGCTGATGGATTTTCAATGGACCCTCACAAGATTCAAGCAATTTTAGACTGGCCTGCTCCTGTGGACCGAAAAGGAGTTCAAAGATTTGTGGGGTTTGCCAATTTTTATAGGAGATTTATTAAGGACTTTTCTGCCATTATACTACCCCTGACACAACTTACCAAGCAACAGAAGAAGTTCTGCTGGAATCAAGAAACTCAAGCTGCTTTTGACAAGTTAAAAAGAATGTTTACGTCAGCCCCAGTTTTGAAGCATGCAGACCCAGCGTTGCTATTTATTCTAGAGGTAGACGCCTCTGACTCTGCAATAGGTGCCATTCTCTCTCAGAGACAAGGCCCTAGGATGTTAATGCACCCGGTAGCATTCTTTTCCCGCAAACTATCATCAGCCGAAAGGAATTACGATGTAGGAGAGAGGGAGCTACTTGCCATTAAGGAGGCATTGGAGGAATGGCGATACTTGTTGGAAGGCGCAACAAATCCGATTCTGATATTCACGGATCACCGGAACCTAGAATACTTAAAGACGGCAAAGAGGCTGAATCCACGTCAAGCAAGATGGGCACTTTTTTTTTCCCCGATTTTCATTTCACATTACGTACAGGCCAGGTTGTAAGAATGGGAAACCAGATGCGTTATCCCGTATGTTTCCCGAAGATTCTAACCAAGACACACCTGATACAATTTTATCAAGCCAACATTTTTTGCTACTCCAGTCCAGTTTGATTAAGGAAATGCAACAAGAAGATGCATCCCCACCTGGTAATATCCAACTGAGATTAGTATGTAAAGAAGGACTTTGGTTTCTTAGAGACAAAATATTTATTCCGGAAAAATTTAGGCCGGCAGTTCTTAGACTCTGCCATGATCATCAGCTGGCGGGGCATTTCGGTGGCCATAAAACTGCAGAATTGGTCCAGAGGAAGTATTGGTGGCCAGGGCTGAAGAAGGACTGCAAGAGATACGTGGCATCCTGTCATACTTGCAACCGTTGTAAGGGATCTAGGCTGAAACCGTGGGGTTTACTTAAACCTTTACCTGTCCCACCTAGGCCATGGTACTCCATCTCCATGGATTTTATTGTAGAATTTCCAACTTCGGAAGGATTTAATTCAATATTGGTGGTGGTGGATCGTCTCTCAAAGATGGCTCATTTTATTCCAATGAAAGGTACACCTACTGCTAGAGCCACGGCAACAGTGTTCATTAAAGAGATTATACGCCTGCATGGTATTCCCCATGATATTGTATCAGACAGAGGAGTACAGTTTACTTCGAAGTTTTGGACCGCTTTATGCAAATTACTGAAGATTGAATTGTTCTTTTCCTCTGCTTATCATCCGCAATCCAACGGACAGACTGAACGTACGAACCAGACTTTGGAGCAATATTTGAGATGCTTTACGAATTATTCCCAGGATGATTGGGTGCAGCTTCTGCCTCTAGCTGAATTTGCGTATAACAACGCCATACATGTCTCAATTAATCAATCCCCATTCTTCACAAATTATGGGTTTCATCCAACTTTTTCACCAAGCATGGATAATGAAACTTCAGTCCCTGCTGCAGAGTCATTGGCGGAATCAATTATCCGGAATAATGAGCTTTTAAGGGAAAATATGGCCAAGGCTCAGGAACGTTTTAAAGAACAGGCCGATTCGCATAGAAGAGGAGAATTAATCCTGAAGGAAGGGGATATGGTGTGGCTATCTACGACCAATCTGAGACTTCCTGGCCCTTCTCGGAAATTGAGTCCTAGATTTATCGGACCCTTCCCAGTTTGCAAGAAGATAAGTACTGTAGCGTATAAGCTGACTTTACCTGCAACCTATAAGATTCATCCGGTCTTCCATGTGTCCTTGTTGAAGCCTACAAGCATGGATCCTTTTTCTGGTCAAGTACCGACTCCTCCGCCACCTATCATACTAGGGGAAGAGGAAGAATATGAAGTGGAATCCGTACTGGACTCAAGGAAGCGGGGCAGGCAAGTACAATACCTCATTAAGTGGAAAGGTTATGGGGTCGAAGAAAATACATGGGAACCAGCCAGTAATGTTCATGCTGATCGCTTGATAAGGAACTTTCACCGGAGGTATCCTGCTAAACCTGCACCTGAAGGCATCCAGAGGCTGCTCCTTAGGGGGGGGCACTGTCATGGTCACTCACCGGTGAGGCCTGGGCGGCTGGTACATGCGGGTGTCCGTGGGCACTCCAGGGCATGCCGTCGTGTCTCCAGACCGGGGGTACTGGCGGTGTGCGTCCGTGCATGTCGTGGGCGGCGCGTTGGCCTGCTGCATCGGAAGGTGTAGGGGCTGCGGGCTGCGCGCGTTCATGTGCGGGGAGTGTCCTTGCGTACACCTCTCCTCCAGCTGGTTGTTGTGCGCGCGGGCGTGTGGCTTGTGCGCATGCGCGCGCGCGCGTTTTTGTGCGCGTGCGTGCTTTGTCATGCGCATGCGCGTACGTCATTACGCGTCATGCGCGTGCGTTATTACGCGTGCGCGTGTGCGTCACTACGCATACGCGATGACGTCAAACGGCCTATAAAAGGCCTCAGAGTGCATTGCCTGGTGCTGTGGTATTACAGCAAGTTTGTCCGTGTGACCGGTCCCGTTGAACTTGTTCCTGATTGATCTTTGTTGCCGACCTCTGCTTGCCCTGACTACCCGCCTCGTTGCCGACTTCTGCTTGCCCTGACGACCCGCCTTGTTGCCGACCTCTTGCCTGTCTGATTACCCGCTCTGCTGACATCCTATTTCCGGACGACTACCCGCTCTGCCATTGGACCCGGCTTGGAAGAGGACCTGTCTTGTTGCTGAACCTGGAATAGCTCAAAGGACTCTCTGCTCTAGGTGCTGAGTTATTGCACTACCCTTACTCAGCTCGCGGAGGCGTCTGACAGTCTGCCAGCGCTTCTGCCCCTTGCTCCATAGAGACTCTGTTCCACTTCCAGAGGTTCTGTGTGGTGAGCCGCATAAGTAGCTGTTATCCTCACACTAGACTCCATTCTTCAGGTACGTGAGCCGGTTGTTACACCACTGGTGATAATGCGGAAATCCGAGCAGAGGCTGTTGTAGATGCTGGTAAGCTGCAGTTGAGGAAAACGGCAGAACTGTGGGACCGCTCACAGTGGTCATACATGGATGGCAGAAAGCAGCGGAAGATGAACCTGGCAAGGCGGCATGTAAGCCGTGTCACGCCAGACGCCCTAACATGTTTCGCCGGACACTTCCGGCTTTCTCAAAGGGAGGCGTGGCTAGCCGGATCTCCGTGTCCTGCCTAAATACGCGCACACGCCGCCATCACTGGCGGCAAGCGTGCGCCTCATTCACCACACCAACGAGCCACAGCCAATCAGTCACAGGGGAGGAGCTGGATCAAAAAGTAAACAGCTCCAGCGTGTGAAAGTGGTCACACGCAGATGTTGCATATAGACCGATGGTCACTGGCCGTGATACGAAAAATGCAGGCAGAACACACACATAACACATTCATTCATTGTTCATTCAGTTTAATATATTAGTTATTGTACAAACTAGAAAAACATAATGAAAATTAGAAAACAACATTTTTTTTTAGAAAGGTTTGTAATAATGGATGGAGCAAACATATAAGCAGAAAGTGTTCATTAATAGCTATAGGACATCAGTCAAAGTGACCTCAGTATTGGGTCAGATGTCCTATACAGAGTGATAATGTCAAAAAAGGAAGAAATCAATTCCATCAAATGGATCGCAGTGTGCACGGCCATACCGCAGAGAGAGAACCCCGACCAACAAGGTCAAAGCAACCCGTCCACAGACACAGGGCGCGCAAGGCAAACGGAGAGGGGCACAATTGGAGGATCCAGAGCACAGGGAGGGGAGATGAACAGTGGGGGCCCAAATAGCATGGGCCCAGAGTCATGTAGGTAAAAATGGTGAAAATCCAATTGACTCATTTAAACCTGGAGGATCGGTGGCTTTTAATTCAAAGATCCATCGAGATTCTTTTTGGAGAAGCAACCGATCATAGTTGCCTCCCCGATCGTTGTATGTATACGGTCCAGGCCAATGACTCGTAGGCCACGATAATCACCCCCGTGCATCGTTTTGAAGTGTCTGGCCACAGATGTGGTGGACGTAGTACTCTTAATATTGGTGAGATGTTCAACGATCCTGCTTTTCAAATCACGCCCAGTCTTGCCGATGTAGAAGGCCTCACACCGGCAAGAAAGGAGATATACCACAAATATGGTGTTACAGTTAACAAAATGTTGTAATGACCAGTGATGGCCATTGGGGAGTGTAACCTCCCTTCCCACGGATAGAAATCAGCATATACCACATCCACCACAGCTGTATGTGCCAGTGACACTACAATGGGGGCGTGTAGATTCAGTTCCACAAAAATGGCTCCTAACGATGAGGTCCCGGATGGATGGTGCTCTTCTGAAGGCAATCTTAGGCTCAGGTGTCACCAGCGTATTAATCTTTGGATCGTTTATCAAAATATACCAATGGCGTTCAAAAATACGCGCAATTTCTTTATGTTGGGCGGAATACTTGGTGCAGAACCGTATGCCCTCTTCACCATCCCTCCGGGACCTGTTCCTCAAAATCAGAGCCGTACTGTCGGCCACACTAGCCCGTTGATATGCCCTCCTTAGCAAATTGTCTGGGTAGCCCCGCTCCCTAAAACAGGAGCGTAGGTTTGTTGCCTCCATTTCAAATGTGGAGGCTGCAGAACAATTGCTGTTTCACCCGGAGGTACTGTCCCACAGGGATACCACCGGAATGTGTGCTCGGGATGGAAGCTGTCTGCTCGAAGAAGGGCATTAGTGGCAGTATCGTTCCTATATAGACTAGTCGACAGACGACCCGCATCATCAACCATAATCCAAGTATCTAAAAATGGAATTTTGCTAGAATCATAAGTTAGGGTAAATCGTAAATTCCGTGCATTTTGGTTAATAGTGTCCACAAAGGACCGTAAATCATCCAAAGGCCCCGTCCAGACGATGAAGATGTCATCGATGTACCTGTGCCACATCAAAATGTGGCACAGGTACATCGAGAGACCATCGTCTGCGAAAATCGTTCGCTCCCACTCCCCCAGGTACAGGTTTGCGTACGACGGAGCACAAGTCGTCCCCATCGCCGCACCCTGCACCTGGAGGTAGTGTGATCCGTCAAAAACGAAAATATTGTTCAGCAACAAAAATCTTAATAAATCAAGTAGAAAGATGTTATGGGCCGTCTGTCGCACGTCAAGCTCACCGAGGAAGGTACCCACAGCCGCCACCCCCAAATCATGGGGGATACTAGAATACAGTGCCTCCACGTCCAGGGCCACCAGGATAGCACCCGGAGGGACCTGAGTACCCTCCAAAACTCTAAGGAGGTGCATAGTGTCCCTAACATAAGAGGGGAGAGCCTGCACATGGGGTTGAAGGTGCCTATCAATGTATATGCTCGCCCTCTCAGTCAAGGACCCACGACCTGAAACGATTGGTCGCCCAGGGGGGCACTCCTTTCGCTTATGAATCTTGGGTAGAGCGTAAAACGTGGGTGTTATAGGATATAACACCTTCAAAAATTGACTCACGTCTTCCCCAATGATGCTACGCCGTGACGCATCATCACTGATGGTAAATAGCTGTTTTTGACACCTGGTGACCCTGGACGCGGGAACACGAGTATAACAATTCCGATCCTCCAGAATCCGTAAGCACATATCCCTGTAGGCCAGCACCCCCATGACCACCACGTTCCCCCCTTTGTCAGAGGGTTTAATCTCCCATCTAGTCTGCGACCTGAGCTCCTCCAATGCATCCAACTCCTCTGTCGTCAAATTCTGAACACCAGAGATCCTATCGGAGAGGCGTATAATATCCCTTTCTACTACTGATATAAATGTCCGCAGACTGGGGCTAACCGAGAGGGGCGGAAAACGATGAGACCGATTTCTCAACTCCAACTCATCCAATGATGGCTGAAATTGTACTGGTAGGGTATCTGGTAATGCATCCATGCTATTACTGCTTTCATCATCACAACTAATCCCACTTGATAATTGATCCATAAGATCAACAAGGGCCTGTTTGTCCTGATCCGATAGCACCACCTCCAGAGGGAGTTTTATGTCCCTCTGGAGTGAGCCATCATGTAATAATTTCATAAGAATTTTGCGACCAAAGATGTGTATGTCGGTTACTACCTCAAACACATCAAAATTGTACGTTGGACAGAACCCCAGGCCCTTTGTCAAAAGTGCATGCATAGGTGCAGAAAGAGCCTCACCAGTAAGATTAATTACTTGAAGGTCCTTATGATCCGGTTTAAATATTGTCTCGTCAAGATCGCCCCCCTCCGTCAGCCCAACTACCCCAAAAAAGGCGAGGACGAGGGTCCTGAACATGACCCATCGCCATCTTCCTCCAACGGGGCAGAGTCTGAGACACCACCGCATGTTGGACCACTGGGGACACCCCTAGGGATTTTGTTCTGTATTTCTTTACCTTTCTTTCTGTTGTTAGATCTGGTGTCGTATCTTTTAGATCCCTTAGGGGGGGCCTTTGAATCACTGACTGCCCCCGAGCTGCCACTGACAACTGAGGAGTCGGATTCAACTACAACCTCTGCCCCTGATGGAATTGGTGTTGGGGCTGGCTTGCCACCCTTTGGTTTAGAGGGGCGGTAACCCCAACGATAAGCAAAACCCGTTCTGTAAGCCACACGGTCACGCAACAATTTTTGATCTCGCTGGATCACAAGGTTTTTATTAAACTTCTTGATGTGGGATTCGAGTTCCTGATTACGTGTTTTATATAGGGGATCAGTTTCTAATGATTGTATAGACAGGGTAATTTTAACAATCTCTGTCTCAGTGCCAGCAAGATCTGCCTCATCCAATTCGTTCATCAGATTGAGGCAGACCCTGGCACATCCCTCAAAATTTGTTTCCCACTTCAACCTGACTATGCAGTGCATCCATAATGTTTGGTCTGCTGTTCTGTAACGATTGGTGTCAGCAAGAACAGATTTTCTATTATTGGTGATCTGCAGTATCACCAACAGTACAGATACTATACCTGATTATGTGGCGATCTGCAGAATCACCAATAATGCGAGTATAGCGAGACACAGGACAACCAGATGTAAAGATAGGTGTTTGGTGCAACAGTAATACAGATAGAGATACCAACTCCCCCAGAGAAGCTGGTAGAGGGAGATATCTCTATGGAACACAGGGATCAGCACTCCAGCAAGCTAGTAATCAGTTCACCCGAGGAGCGGGTGGTGCACAGTAAGTCAACATATACTGATCACCCGTGGAGCGGGTGATTCAGACTGTACTGCAGCAGGTGATCAAGACTGTACTGCAGCTCCTAATCACCTGCGGAGCAGGTGATGAGGACAGTGCCGTAGTTACTAGTCACCTGAGGTGCAGGTGATTAAGACTGTACTGCAGCTACTGGTCACCTGAGGAGCAGGTGATTAAGCTGTACAGAGAATCCCTCACCAGGGACTAGGCTCACTGGTGAGGGCAGGAGAGTCAGACAAGCAGATTCGTCAACAAACGGACAGATACGATACAAAGACAGAAGGCTTAAATCAGAGTAGTGTTTAGGCTGAGTCGGCAACAGGATCAGATAGGCAGAAGCACAGAATCAGTAAGCAGAAGAGTAGTCAAGGCTAGCAGAAGGTCATAACAGATAATACAATTCAATTAGTACTTTAGCTATCAACAGAATCTGACTAAGTGTGGATCCCCAGCTCCTGCTGGTTGTAGCACACTTTGGGATCTGACTAAGGTCTGAGTGCTAACACATAGCATTTGCAACAGCAGACTTGGAGCTACTGACAGGCAGGTCCTATATATACTGAGAGCGCCCCACAGCGCCGCCCCAGTCACTCAGCCAATCAGGAGCACTGCTGGAGTCAGCTGACTGGCCAATCAGCTGACTTCCCTTCTATTCGCATAAAGGTCCTGTCGCCTGGCGCGCGTGCGCATAGCCCTCAGTCTATGTGCAACTGAAGGACCATGCAAAACTCCACCATGTAACTACGCGGCGGAGGCCGCCGGCTGAGACGCGGAGACAGCCGCCATGCCGCTCACCGATGCGGCGGCATCTCCACTATCTATTACAGTAGGTGTACAGTTGTGCCATACTCCTTCCATTTCTGAATGATCGCTTGAACAGTGCTCTGTGGGATGTTCAAGGCTTTGGAAATCTTTTTGTAGCCTAAGCCTACTTTAAATTTCTCAATAAGTTGATCCCTGACCCGTCTTGTGTGTTCTTTGGACTTCATGGTGTTATTGCTCCCAATTTTCTCTTAGACAACCTCTGAGGCCGTCACAGAGCAGCTGTATTTGTACTGACATTAGATTACACACAGGTGCACTCTATTTAGTCATTAGCACTTATCAGGCAATGTCTATGGGCAACTGACTGCACTCAGACCAAAGGGGGTTGAATAATTATGCACACCCCACTTTGCAGTTATTGATTTGTAAAAAATGTTTGGAATCATGTATGATTTCCGTTCCACTACTCACATGTACACCACTTTGTATTGGTCTTTCACGTGGAATTCCAATAAAATTGATTAATGTTTGTGGCAGTAATGTGACAAAATGTGGAAAACTTCAAGGGGGCTGAATACTTTTGCAAGTCACTGTATCATTCGTATTTAATACATGTTTATATAACATATTAAGCTGGTTATTACATAAAATTGTGTAGGGTTAACCAGGGGAGTTGAAATAATTCGAGCCAAGAACAAGAAAAAGATTATTAGTAATTGTAACGATGGGTGTCAGCACACAGAGAGAATCTGATTATTGATGATCTGCAGAATCATCAACAATACAGATGTATACTCGATTATGGATGATCTGCAGAATCACCAATAATACAAGTATGACTAACCTCTGGACACCTAATAAGTGAAGTGTTTGGTGTAACTGTGGACTATCTCCTGTGAGGCAGGAGATACGGGCAGCTCAGCCAGGAACCTCCTGAGGGGCAGGTGGCCCTAGGCTGTGCAGGGACTATCTCCTTGAGAGAGGAGATAGAGATAATCTGGCAGCCAGTGATTCCCTGGTAAACTGGAAATCAGACTGTGCTGCAGCCAGGGGACTCCAATGGAATAGAGGCCACTGGCTGCACTGCAGGAAGGACTCTCTGATGAGCAAGAGGTCCTTGCAGCTAACTGACACTTGGTGGAATAGTGTCACGGGTAGTACAGACAGACTGAACACTCGAGGGATGAGTGACAGCCAGAAGGGTCGGGCAGGCCAGGTCGGCAATACCCGAGCAAAGGGTAATAAACAGATATGAATCACAATCCCAGTCTGGGGTGTGAGGTCCGTGGTCTCGACACCCAGGAACTAGTCTAGAGCATAACACAGTAATGACTCAGTATTTAGTAGCAAATATATCGGCGCCAAGGGACAATGGAACCGCCGCTGAGAAGAACAATGTCCAAAAGTTCAGAAGTCAGGCATACATCAAAGGTCAGCGCAGGTTTAGAAAGTCATTGTATGTAGGGAATGGTAAATTCTTCACCACAATATATCAAATGCTCAGAGGTAGGTATCCGCCAAACATCAAAACTAGAAAAGGCTTACCAGCTCCCAACAACCCACATTATAAGGTTGTGAAATGGCTCATGTCACAGATAACGTCCAGGGAACATCAGACGTCGTGAAGATCCAGTGGACATCCGTATGGAGGTAAAGTTTCAGGAATTTATATAGGAAAACAAAAACGGCAATATCTAAGCGTAACCCGTTTATTTAGATAAAATTGCTTTAAAAGGCAGTAGACATAAAAACGATAACTCACATACGGGGCCCATAAACAGGGAACCCCAGAAGATTAGCGCGCATGTAATGGTCAATCGAAGATCAATAGACAATGGTGCCAGGCACGGAATTCTGCACCAACTGAGAGTCCAGAATCTTTTCAATCTCACATTCAGGTTGATCATCAACCATCACAGGGGGGGGGGGGGGGGGGGAGAGGAATCCACGTGCACTGCCGGCTTCAACAGAGACACATGGAATGATCTCACACCTCACATGCAGGCTGGGAGATCAATCGCATAAGTGACATTATTCATTTTTCTGGTCACTGAAAAAGGTCCTATGAATCTAGGACCCAGCATGGGTGACAATTGCTTCAGGGCCGAATGCCGGGTGGACACCCATACCATGTCCCCTGAGGAAAACTTCCACTTTACAGACCGTCTCTCATCTGCCTGTTTTATCTGAGGTAGAATGGTCTTAGGCTCAAAACCCCTATATAGAGCGTCTGCTTTGGAATTTTTACTACCTGGTATATGCGTAAGAGGTGACCGTGAGGGACAGAACCCGTCAGAAAGATCCGCACACTGCACTGCCACTCCTCCGTCCTGTATCTTGGTAGTACCAACATCAATTCTTCTCAAACAATGCCGATGACAATGGGCTGACCATTTCAGTAGCTGTCCTGAAGCCCAGTCAATCTGCGGAGAGTGGAGTTGTAACCAGGGCATACCAAGAACAACAGTAGAGTTTTCCATTGGCAGGACCAGGAACTGTAATCTCTCTTCATGTAACGCCCCTAAACAACATGACAACAAGGGGGTTTGGAATAGAGGTTGGTTACTCCGCAACGGAGAGTCATCCACTGCAGTGACCAGAATTTGCCGGTCTAGTGGGAACAAGGGTATCCCCAATTTTTTTACGAAATCGTAATCTATGAAGTTCGCTGCAGAACCGAAGTCTACAAAGGCTTCTGCGGAACTAGTCCAACCCTCCCATGTAATAGAGCAGGGAAGGAACAGATGATCATTGTTTAGAGATAAAGACCGGTCGCCTATGGTATTGACTAACCCCAGGCGGCAGCATTCTCCTGACTGTGAGAGAACGCGGAAAAGCCACCCCATGTGCTGCTGAGGAGGCGGCTGTTTCCGCGTCCAATGCGGCGGTTTGCACGCGGAGGCATGTGTCTGGTAACAGGGCAGAACGCGGAAAAGCCGCCGCATATAACAACAGTAAGGTGGCTGGTTCCGCGCCCAGCGCGGCGGTTTGCAAGCGGCAGCGTGTGTCTGGTGTGGCTGAGTCTGTTAGTGCACACAGGCTTAGGAATACGCGCGCGCAAGGAGAGGTCAGCTGATCACGCCGATCAGCTGACTCCAGAGCAGGATACTATTGGTTGGTCAATTATGGCTGGTGCCGGAGAGCACTACTCCATATATAGTTACTGCTGGCCAGTTTCAAGTTTTCTGCCGTTGCGAACACTACGTGGAAGCACTCAGACCTTAGTCAGATCCTACAGTGTGTTTGAACCAGGTGGAGCTGGGAATTCACACTGAGCCAGATTACTTGTGTTATTTATCTGTTATTCTTTAGACTAGTTCCAGGGTGTAGAGACCATGGACCTCACACCCAGACTAGGGAACTTGTGTTATCAATCTGTTATACTTCAGACTAGTTCCAGGGTGTAGAGACCACGGACCTCACACCCAGACTAGGGAACTTGCATTATCAAGCTGTTATACTTCAGACTAGTTCCAGGGTGTAGAGACCACGGACCTCACACCAGACTAGGGAACTTGTGTTATCTATTTGTTATTCATCAGACTAGTTCCAGGGTGTAGAGACCAAGGACCTCACACCCAGAATAGGCATTGTTGATATCTGTTATGACTTTACTTCTGTCTTGACTATCCCTCTGATCTCTGATTCGGTACCTCGCACATCTGATATACCGTTGCCAGACTCTGCTTGCCTTGGATACCGAATCAGCCTTCTGTCTTTGTACTTTATCTGTCAGTGTGTTGCCGACCAGGCGTGCCCGACCTCGAGAGCTATCTCTCCACTTAAGAGATAGTCTCCAGATCTGATAGTGACATCCACCTTCAGGTGTCACTCACTCTCTGGTCCTTCCCATCTCCAGCCTGACTCCACCCCTTGGAGAGTCTCAGGCTCTGGGAAGGGTTCTTTTGTTCTCAAGAGCAGAATTCCAGGCTGTTTCTGATCACCTGCTCAGCAGGTGCATGTCTCAAAGTATTACTGTTACACCAAACACTCACATACCTTAGGTGTCCAGAGGTTAGCAATATATCTGTATTATCGGTGATTCTGCAGATCATCAATAATCAGGTATATATCTGCATTCTTGGTGATACTGCAGATCACCAATAATCAGATTCTCTCTGCGTGCTGACACCAATCGTTACAGAACGGCAGACCAAACCCAAATGGACGCACTCAGCAGCCGTCTTGATGCACTCACCACTACGGTGGAGAATTACACCCGAGTGCTGAACAGTCACCAGACCCAAATCCAACGCTTTGTCTGGGACTGTGGAAGTCTTTCAGACGGCTGTGAATGCAGTGCGATCTCCTCCTAGCACAGACATACGCATGTCTGTACCTGAAAGGTTTTCTGGTCATAGATCTGACTTCCGGAATTTTAGAAACAGAGTGTTATCATACTTTGAGTTAAGGCCTAATTCGTCAGGAACCGTAGCACAGAGAGTAACCTTTATTAAGACTCTATTGTCAGGGGATTCCCAGACTTGGGCATATAGTCTTTCCTTGGGGGATAAGGCCCTGACCTCGGTGGAGGAATTTTTTAAAGCTATGGCTATAATTTACGATGACCCGGACATTGCCTCTACCGCTGAGCGGAAGCTCAAGTTGTTAAGGCAGGGCAAAGGTCCGGTAGAAAACTATGCTGCAGAGTTTAGAAAGTGGGCAGTGTCAGCTAGATGGGACTCATTCGCTCTTTTGGACTGTTTCTTATCAGGGTTGTCAGACGCAGTTTCTGATTTGATGTTGCGTCATCCTGAGCCCAAATCCATTGATGAGGCCATTTCATCAGCCATCAGAATTGATCGTCGTTTACGATATCAAAGACAGACCCGGGGTAGGAGCAATGTGAAATACTTGTCCTACGCAGCATCTCCTTCAGTTCCATCTCCTCCTGCTTCACCTCCGCCGGAACCAATGCAGATTGGTCGGTCGAGATTGTCTCAGGTGGAATGGAGACACAGAGAGACAGAGCAGCTCTGTCTATACTGTGCAGAGGGGGGTCATAAAGTGCAGAATTGTCCCAAGAAGTCGGTAAACGCTGCCGCCTAGGTGTAGTCGGAGGTAATACCCTAGGCGCGCAGTCTTTACCTCTAGATGATAAACGTTTTCTTCTCCCTTGTACTATATCCTGACAGGATAAGACAGAGACTACTGAGGCCTTTATAGATTCTGGCTCAGCAGCTAATTTTATGGATTATGAATTTGCGAAGAAATTGGGGATTCCGATCTCCCCACTAAAACAACAGATCCGGGTCACTGCAGTGGATGATTCCCCCCTGCAGAGTAACCACCCTCTCTCCCAGACCCCAGACTTGGGGGTCACAATAGGGGTGTTGCATAAAGAAAGTTTACCAATTTTTGTGTTACGAATGGCATCCTCCACAATCATTCTTGGCATGCCATGGTTACAAATTCACTCGCCTCAGATCAATTGGGCTACGGGTCAGCTAACTAGCTGCTCTGTCCATTGCTATCATCATTGTCTAGCGAAAGTAACCTTTGGTAAAACCAAGATCCACATGGAGGGATTGCCAGATCAGTATTCAGAATTTGCGGACGTGTTTTGTCCCAAGTCAGCAGATAAACTTCCTCCACACCGTCCTTTTGATTGCCCCATTAATCTCAGGTCTGGTTGTATGCCCCCTAGAGGCCATCTCTATAATTTATCTGGGCCAGAAAAATTGGCCATGCAGGAATACATCCGAGGGAATTTGGCTAAAGGATTTATTCGCCCTTCTCTGTCCCCGGCAGGGGCAGGGTTCTTTTTTGTGAAAAAGAAGGATGGAGGCCTCCGTCCATGCATTGATTATCGGGGCTTAAATAAAATTACAGTAAAAAATCGCTATCCTTTGCCTTTAATAGACGATTTATTTACTCAAGTCACCAATGGTAAGATTTTCTCGAAACTTGATTTAAGGGGTGCGTACAACCTTGTGCGGATCAGGGACGGTGATGAGTGGAAGACGGCCTTTAACACACCCGACGGGCACTACGAGTACCTGGTGATGCCCTTCAGGTTGTGTAATGCCCCGGCCGTCTTTCAAGAGTTTATTAACGAAGTCTTTAGAGAAGTGTTGGGCTGATTCGTCTTAGTATATTTAGACGACATACTAATCTTCTCCTCCAACCTCTCAGAGCACAGAAAGCATGTGAAGTTTGTGTTACGGAAGTTGAGACAAAATATGCTGTACGCTAAACTGGAGGAATGCACTTTCGAAGTAACCTCTGTTGAGTTGACTTTCTGGGGTACATAATTTCAACCTCTGGCCTCTCTATGGACCCTGGGAAAGTTTCAGCTGTTTTGGAGTGGCCCCAACCTGTGGGACTGAAGGCTCTCCAGAGGTTCCTGGGGTTCGCCAACTACTATAGGAGGTTCATAAAGGGGTACTCTACGGTGATCTCACCTCTCACCAGTCTCACAAAGAAAGGGGCAGATACTCATCACTGGTCCCCTGAGGCCCATGCTGCTTTCTCCACTTTAAAGCAATTGTTCTGTACTGCACCCATTTTGAGACATGTTGACACCAGCTTCCCCTTTATTGTGGAGGTAGATGCCTCAGAGGTAGGGGTGAGGGATGTGCTGTTCTGGGCTGCAGGGAAGATTACACCCCTGTGCCTATTTTTCACGTAGGTTTTCACCCGCAGAGAAGAACTACGATATAGGCAATCGGGAACTTCTAGCCATTAAGTTGGCCTTTGAGGAATTGTGACATTGGCTAGAAGGCGCAGAACTTACCATTACTGTCTATACTGACCACAAGAATTTGGAGTACATTGAGGGCGCTAAGAGACTTAGCCCCCGACAGGCTCGGTGGTCATTATTTTTCTCGAGATTCAGATTTGTAATCACGTATATCCCTGGTAGTAAGAACATCAAAGCTGATGCATTGTCCAGATGTTTCGAGCCCGAGACAGCACAGCCCTCAGACCCAGAAACCATTCTCCCTCAGAAAGTGGTTCTGGCCGCCACTGAGACCTGGAGGGACTGGACAGAAACATTGGGTCCGTTCCAACAGGATGTACCAGAGGGAAAGCCTGAAGGGGTCATGTTTGTACCATTGCCTTTTCGTCTACAAATACTGCAGTTGTTCCATTCCCACAAGAATGCTGGGCATCCTGGGGCCACCAGAACTCAGGACCTCGTTGCGAGATGTGCCTGGTGGCCGTCATTGGCAACTGACTGCATAGAGTATGTAAGAGAATGTGCAGTGTGTGCTAGGAGCAAACCCTTCCATCAGGCACCGGTTGGAACTTTGCAACCATTGCCAGTCCCGAGTGAGCCATGGACCCATCTGTCCATGGATTTTGTGGGTGAACTCCCCAGGTCTGAGGGCATGACGGTCATTTGGGTGGTAGTCGATCAATTCAGCAAAATGGCCCATTTTGTGCCCCTGAAAGGACTCCCCTCAGCCCAGGAGTTGGCCGATCTTTTCATCCAACAGATTTTCCGACTGCATGGTATTCCAGAAAATATAATGTCAGATCGGGGAGTCCAAATTGTTTCTAAGTTTTGGAGGGCATTTTGCCATCAGTTAGACATGGAGCTATCTTTTTCATCAGGCTACCACCCACAGACCAATGGCCAGACCGAGAGAACCAATCAGTCTCTGGAGCAGTTTCTAAGGTGTTATGTGGCAGATGTTCAAACTGACTGGGTCAAATTCCTGCCATTTGCAGAATTTGCACACAACAATTTGAAAAGCTCCTCCTCAGGTTTTTCCCTATTCCAGGTGGTGACAGGAAGGTCACCTAAGTTCACCCCATTACCAGTGGCTGCCACTCCATTTCCAGCCCTGGAGGATTGGCAGAAGTCCTTAAAACAAGTTTGGGGAATGGTAGAAAATAATTTGAGGAGGGCTTTTCAGAGTCAGAAGAAACAGGCTGATAAGAGACGTTCCATAGAGTGGGAATTCCTTCCAGGAGACTTGGTCTGGGTGTCCACACGACATTTGGCTCTGAAGCAACTGTCTCCCAAGTTAGGTCCCAGATTTGTGGGTCCGTTTCCAGTGACCAGGAAAATCAATGACGTCACTTATGCCATCGATCTCCCTACCAGCATGCGAGGTGTGAGATCGTTTCATGTGTCCTTGCTCAAGCCGGCAGTGCACATGGATTCCGCTCCCCCCAACCCCCCCCCCCCCCCCCCCCGTGTTGATTGATGACCAGCCTGAGTATGAAATTGAAAAGATTCTGGACTCCCGGCTTGTGCAGAACTCCGTGCAGTATTTGGTGCACTGGAAGGGGTATGGCATTGAGGAAAGAACTTGGGTGCCAGAATGTCGCATGCACGCAGAGGACTTGAAAAGGGAGTTCCATAACTTGCATCCTGGGAAGCCGGGCAGGAGATGTCCGGAGTCCACTCCTCGGGGGGGAAGGGGTACTGTGAGAGAATGCAGAAAAACCGGCGCATGTGCTGCTGAGGAGGCGGCTGTTTCCGCGTCCAATGCGGTGGTTTGCACGCGGAGGCATACGTCTGGTAACAGGGCAGAACGCGGAAAAGCCGCCGCATATAACAACAGTAAGGCGGCTGGTTCCGCGTCCAGCGCGGCGGTTTGCACGCGCCAGCGTGTGTCTAGTGTGGCTGAGTCTGTTAGTGCACACAGGCTTAGGAATACGTGCACGCGCGCTGAGAGGCAGAACTCTTATACTGGGCAAGGAGAGGTCAGCTGATCACGCAGGATACTATTGGTTGGTCAATTAGGGGTGGTGCCGGAGAGCACTACTCCATATATAGTTACTGCTGGCCAGTTTCAAGTTGTCTGCCGTTGCGAACACTACGTGGAAGCACTCAGACCTTAGTCAGATCCTACAGTGTGTTTGAACCAGGTGGACCTGGGAATTCACACTGAGCCAGATTACTTGTGTTATTTATCTGTTATTCTTTAGACTAGTTCCAGGGTGTAGAGACCACGGACCTCACACCCAGACTAGGGAACTTGTGTTATCAATCTGTTATACTTCAGACTAGTTCCAGGGTGTAGAGACCACGGACCTCACACCCAGACTAGGGAACTTGCATTATCAAGCTGTTATACTTCAGACTAGTTCCAGGGTGTAGAGACCAAGGACCTCACACCCAGAATAGGCATTGTTGATATATGTTATGGCTTTACTTCTGTCTTGACTATCCCTCTGATCTCTGATTCGGTACCTCGCACATCTGATATACCGTTGCCAGACCCTGCTTGCCTTGGATACCGAATCAGCCTTCTGTCTTTGTACTTTATCTGTCAGTGTGTTGCCGACCAGACGTGCCCAACCTCGAGAGCTATCTCTCCACTTAAGAGATAGTCTCCAGATCTGATAGTGACATCCACCTTCAGGTGTCACTCACTCTCTGGTCCTTCCCATCTCCAGCCTGACTTCACCCCTTGGAGAGTCTCAGGCTCTGGGAAGGGTTCTTTTGTTCTCAAGAGCAGAATTCCAGGCTGCTTCTGATCACCTGCTCAGCAGGTGCATGTCTCAAAGTATTAATGTTACACCAAACACTCACATACCTTAGGTGTCCAGAGGTTAGCAATATATCTGTATTATCAGTGATTCTGCAGATCATCAATAATCAGGTACATATCTGCATTCTTGGTGATACTGCAGATCACCAATAATCAGATTCTCTCTGCGTGCTGACACCAATCGTTACACTGACCCTTTAGAACCATATAGACCGCGTTTTCTTGGCCTTCTGTGACACTCTCACTTAACTCGTCTGAGGGTGACGAAGGTCGAGAAGAGTCGTATGAGACAGACCTTATAGCATTCCTACCACGAATCTGTCTCTGGTAGCGCAAACGGCGATCTATCTGTACGACCAAAGAAATTGCCTCATCTACGGATTTGGGCTCAGGTTGTCCTATCATCACGCTATGGATTGCATCCGACAATCCTGCCAAAAAACAGTCTAATAAAGCATATGCTCCCCATCTAGCCGAGACAGCCCACTTCCTAAACTCAGCGGTGTAAACCTCAACCGATTTATGACCCTACCTGAGCATCTTGAGCTTCTTTTCAGCAGTGGAGGAAATATCCGGGTCATCGTATATAATGGCCATGGCCTTAAAAAATTCCTGAACTGATGATAATGCCTCATGCTCAGCATGTAGGCTATATACAGGAGGGCAAGGAACAACCTCGACAGGGAACTGAGAATTGCAAAAAAGGGCTATGCAGATAAGCTGAAGGAGGACCTCTCCTCGAATGACTCACAAGCTGTTTGGCGAGGGCTTAAGGCTGCCACCAATTACAAGCCCCCCCCCCCCCCCTCAAAACGCACCTCCCAGCACTGAGCTAGCAGAAAACCTCAGCAGCTTCTACTGCAGGTTCGAGGAGAAGGAGGCTCCCGAGGGGTCTCTGAAGCTACAGGCTCCCTTCACTTCACCCCAGGCCTCAGTACCACCATGCGAAGACTTGCCTCCCCCGACCATAAACGAGTCGGAGGTGGAGTGCCACCTGTCCAGACCAAATGCCAGGAAAGCCTCAGGCCCTGACGGAGTATCACCAGCCTGCCTGAAAACGTGTGCACAGCAGCTTGCTCCTATCCTTTCCTCCATCTTCAACAGGTCCCTTGTGAGTGGCAAAGTACCGGCATGCTTCAAGCGGTCCACCATCATCCCTGTTTCCAAAAAGCAAGGCGCGTCTGACCTCAACAACTTCAGACCTGTCGCTCTCACGTCGGTCATAATGAAAACCTTTGAAAAAGCAGTCCTGCCCCTCCTCAAGCACAAAACGGAAGCCCAATTAGACCCGTATCAATTTGCTTATAGGGCAAATAGGTTGACTGACGATGCCATTAACATCTGTCTGGAGCTTGTCAACAATCACCTTGACAAACCAAATTCATATGCCAGGGTTCTCCTCCTCGACTTCAGCTTGGCATTTAACACCAATAGCCCCCATATACTACAAGAAAATCTGGCTGAGCTCGGAGTCCACCCCACACTTCAACTGTGGGTTAAGGACTTCCTTACAAACAGATCTCAGGTTGTCAAGCTGGGCTCCATCCAAAGATTACTAACACAGGGGCCCCACAAGGCTGTGTCTTGTCACCATTCCTGTTCTCCCTCTACACGAACAATTGCAGATCCTCAGCGAATTCTGTCAAGGTAATCAAATTTGCGGACGACACCACCATAGTCGGCCTGATCTCCAACAACGATGATCAGGTATACTGCCACCAGGTCGACAGGATTTGCCACTGGTGCAGGGAGAACAAGCTGGTCCTCAACAACGCAAAAAACATTGAAATCATCATTGACTTTAGGAAGCATGCCCTCACCCCACTTCCACTGCACATTGGAGGGATGCTGGTGGAAAAAGTGCCCTGTGCCTGCCTCCTGGGCACCACCATCTCCAGCACCCTGAAGTGGAAGGCAAACACTGTCTCGACCCAGAGGAAAGCCCAGCAGAGGCTTTACTTTCTCCGCCAACTGAAGAAGTTCGGCATGTCCCTGAAACTCCTGACAAACTTCTATACCGCAACCATCAAATCCGTCCTCTGTTCTTCCATCCTTGTCTGGTATGCTGGCTCCACCGAAAGTGACAGGCGCAAACTACAGAGAGTCATCAGGTCAGCGGAAAAGATAATCGGACACACACTCCCTGCCCTGGACTCCCTCTACAATGCCAGACTACGCTCCAGAGCAATGAAGATTGCCAAGGACCCCTCACACCCTGGCCACCAGTTTTTCAATCAGCTCCCCTTGGGGCGGAGGTATCTGAGGTATAGGTCCATCTCCACTGTTATGATCGCTTCTGTAGCGTTTACTGCTGACTGCACTGGTATTGCAAACCAAGCAGTTCTAATGTCATTACATGCATTTGCTTGCATAGTTTGGTTTGCACTTAAGCTAGTTGCTGATTCCATCTGCAGTCGCTCTGAAGTTTATGACAGTTTAATATGCTTTTGTGTAAACAAACATTGTCTGCTGCAGTGGAGGGGCGGTCCCTTTCCTGCAGGCTGCATATCATTGTCTGCCTTTTCCTGCTATCAGCCTGTGATTAATTACCATTCACTTGTGTGGGAATCTGCAGGTCTGCTCCCATTGGATGACCTCAGTATAAAGAACTGCTTCCTGCAATGCCTCATGGGCTATCATAGTTTCAGACTCTATCTGTTACTCTGCTCGTGCCCCACCTCGTTCCTGGTCCGTGTGGACTGCGCTGACTCCTGCGAAGGGGTCAGCGAGTCCTCCTAGTTCTGCTCTTGTTCTAGAAGTTGCTACTTGCTTGTCTTGTGTCATATATTGGTTCATCGCCAATATATACGCATACTTGCGCATTTTGTTATTTTCCTTGTATTCGTGTTACGTTAATATATCAGTGTCGCTGATATATACGTACACGAACTGTTTATTTCCTGTGTTCAGCTAGTCAGTTTTCCAGCACGTTTTGGTAGTTTGCGCGTATCGTGAACACCCGTGCTGAGCTAGTTATCCTGTTCCTGGTCCTGTTTGTGGATTGCGTTCATCTCTGCGAAGAGATAACGAATCCTTCTGAATCCTGTTCCTGGTCCTGTTTGTGGATTGCGTTCATCTCTGCGAAGAGATAGCGAATCCTTCTGAGTCCTGTTCCCTGTATTACTTCAGTCTTAGTCAGAGTTCCTGCTTATGTCATATATCGGTTCATTGCCAATATATACATATGTTAGTCAGACGTTACGAATAGTTTCATTGATAGCTGTAATTGTAATACGCTAGGAAAACATACTTATTGTATATTTATCTGTGTTACGTTCATCTATCTCGATCCTGCTATTTCCTGTCTCTCCTGTCCTGTCTTTGTGAGGCACGCCATCGCCGCAACGCATTGGCTGCCTCATTCCAGTCTGTCTGGTTTTGGACGCTTGCTGTCGCTAAGTAATCGCTAGCTAGCAAGCGTTCATTCTGTCTACCTGTCCTGATCTCCTCAGTCCTGGTTTATGCGCTCAGCGCTACCTTGCGCTGAGACGTTATTACGAAAGTGTTTGTGGCTGTTCAGATCTGCACCGGCTCTGTGCACCACAATCTCCTATTGGAGTCAGTCCTCTCCTCCACTAAACTGGGGATATCCTGATCCCTTGTGCTGGTGTGTGTACCTCCTTCACGTCAGCTTATGTGTTGTATGCTGACTGTGGAGATTACACCCCCAAGCTTAACATTATGATAGCCCCATTACCAATCCCCATTGTGGGAGGGGTTCCCAGCAAAAATGACACTGTTTGTTTTGGTTCCTGTTCCTTTAAGAAATTTGAGAAGCTCAATTCTGAAACAGAAAATGAGTTTTTTTCTAAATGTGCCAGGTTCCTGGCCAATCCTGAGCTCCAGGCTACTCCTGTTTCAACGTGGGCCCCCCAGCTAGTTTATGTTTTATTTAAGGGAAGATTGTTTCAGTGGGCCTACGATGTCTTGGATCATACCAATTTAAAAGAAAGACCACTGGAATTTCTAGCGTTTGTGATCCATAACTGGCTGCGCAAAACCGATTTGCCTAGCCCTATTGATAAGCTCCTGGCAGCTTGTCAATCAGCTGCTCCTTCTACTGCCTACAAAAATAATCAGCAAGCAGATAATTGTTCTGATAACTTTTCTTCTGCTAAGGCAGCAGGGTCTAAAGCCAAACGTAAACGCTCCAAAAGAAAAGCGTTACAATCAGCGGAGTCGTTGCCCGTGGCGACTGCGCATCAGATCTGTAACGAGACTCCACCATTAGCAGATAATAAAATTCAGTCACCATTCAGGGGAGTCAAATGGACCTATGAAACTACTAATGAACTTTCATTGCTAGCCAGGGAAAATAAAGGTTCTTGTTTAAATGAATTATCTGAATATGATTATGAAGATATATTACAGAGTATTGAACAGATCAATTTATTCGTGCTGCAAGGGAAATTTGCATACACTACAGTTCAATACTTGCTACAGGTATTGGAGATCCTTAGGAATAAGAAATCGGCCAATCACCTGCTAAATAACCCAATGTATGTTTCTGCCACTAACACATTTGCAAACTATGATCAGCCGGAATGCTCAGCTGTTAAATATGCATGGGATCCTCCATTTGAGAAAGGAGAGATGGAAGCTCTGGTCTATGAATGGAAGAAAGATGCAAGTTCATTTTGTCAGTTTTACAGTGCAAAAAGTGAATTAGTATTGAATGCATGCATTAAGTCTGCTTATAACCTAATAAAAACTGGTGTGTGTGGGTATGACTTTGTGGCTCCATTGATCGATGTGTGGAGAATGATTCTGGACGATTTTTATGCAATTCAATCAGTTGATACCAGGGAAGACATACTGTCAAGTGGAGATTGTTCCACTTCCTCAGTTCCTGAGGACTCGCCTGCTTCAGCACCTTTGGCTGATTCAGCGAGTGATTCTGAGCTCCTTTTGTGTGAAATTGAAGTTCCTGTAATTCCACCCTGTACCATGGATAACTCAGTGTTACTTCCCAGTAAGACAGAAATTACTAATACTTCCTTAATCTTGCCCTGCACAAATTTCTCAGCAGAGGACCCAGAGGTCCTGCTGACTTTCGAGTCCAGCCTAGCCAGTACTCATGACTCTTTGTTTAGTGAAACAGACACCAGAAAAATCTTGCCTGTCTCTGCAAACACTTCTGCAGAAATTACCTGTGTTAATAAAGTTCAACTCCTGTCTGATCCAGCAGATGCCAATAGATGCACTACATCAGTTTCCGAGTCCCAGCAATCCTGTCTAGTAAACTCAGAACCCCAGCATCTGAATTTTCCAATTTTACAAATGAATGGTGATTCAGATGCGCAAACATTGTGTCTTGATCTTCCTGTTTCTACACCTCGCTCTAGTTTCGTGAATAGCTCAGAGCATCTGCTATGTGAACCTGAAATCGCAGAATTATTACCTTGTTCAGAAAATTTTCCAATAAATTTGCCCTGTACCATGAATTGTGCAGTAGATCTCTCCAATGAAACTCAGGTCACAGAATCATTATGCTGTCCAGCAGGTGCTTCCATGGTTTTGCCCTGCAATATGGACTGTTCAGTGATCCTGTCCAGTGAAGCTGTGGTCGCAGAGTCTTATGCTTCACCCAGTACTTTGGATACTTTAAACCCTTTAGCAGAGGAGGCTGAAGCACTGCTTACCTCAGTTGGTGTTGCAGTAATATTCACTTGTCTAGCAGCTGTTTTGGAATTACAGTCTGCTCTAATAAAACTTGATGAATTTCTGCCCAGCGAAGCAGAAGCCATTGAAATATTGTCCTCGTCAGCAAGTGTGTTAGATACCTTGCCCTGTACACAGTCTGATTTAACCAATGTTGTTGAGTCCCTCTCCAGTGTTGTAACAGCCGAGGAACTCCAGCCCTGTCCTCTGAATGTTTCAAAAGTCTTGCCCTGTAACATGGATAATTCTGACTCGCTGGAAAAAATAATAGAAATCTCAGAATTTCAGTCCGGGTTAATGAGTGTTTCTGAAACCCAGCCCTGTATCCTGGAAGATTCTGGTTCTCTGTCCGGTGTGGCAGAAGTTCCAGAGCCCCCTTCCTGTCCAGTGAGTTACTCAGTTTTGCCTAGTTCAGTGGGGATTGCTGCAATATTGACTTGTTTTGCAGCCCTTCATGAGCTCCAGTCCAGTGTATTTGATGAGTCTCTGTCCAGTCCAGAAGAAGCTATGGGAACCCTGTCTAGTTCAGTGCATACATCAGAAGATTTGCCCTGTCTTGTAAATGCCCCTGAACATGATTTGTTAATAACCCTGCTGGAATCAGCGACATCTAAGTCTGATCCTGCAGTTTTTAGTGAGAATCCAGTAACTATGAAGTCTAGTCATGATGAATTTTTTTTGGCCAGTTCTGGTTTCGGTCCTGTCTTGACTGACTTTGAGGTTCGCAGTTCCTTGACATGCCCAGAGGTTTCTCTTGTGCCGGTGTGCCCAGATGTGCTTCGTATGCCAGACTGCCCAGATGTGTCTGTGTTAGCGTGCTCACGTGCTTCCCTAGTGGAGACATGTTCTGATGTTGCCGGTTGGCCTGCATGCCCGGAGATGGTTCTGGTCCCTAAAAGCCCTGATCTTGATGTTTGTCCTTGTGACCCTGACTCTGGAGTTGCCCTGGGTTCCATAGGGGTTCTTGATAGTTCTCCATGTGAGCCTAAGGGGCGTTCTGACCTGTGGGGATCTCTTTGGAGCTTCCAAGTGTTCTGGGAGATCTCTGAGGAAACTTGTCCTGGTACCTTGGACTGGTTCAACGGTGGGTTTTGTGTTGGTAGGGACAGTTCCGGTGGGCATTGCAAAGGCTTTGGCGTTTTTGGACAGTCCTTGGAAGGCGGTGGGTATCGCGCAGAGAGTTTCTTGGGGTTGTTTTCTGGAAGTCGTGGTTCTGATGGGTGTCACACTGAGGCTTGTAGTGCTGACGGGCATGGTTCGGTAGGTTCTGGTTCCAATTGGTCTAGTTTTGGTGAGACTGATTCGGGAATTTGGTTTTGTCGGACGGATCCGACCTTCATGAATTTTCAGTCAGATCAGTTTGCTGGATTTCCCACTTCTGATTTTTTGGTTTGGGTGGTTCAGGAGAAATATGTCAGTTTTCATAGGCGTCCAGAGGCCGCGTTTAAGGGAGGGGGTACTGTTATGATCGCTTCTGTAGCGTTTACTGCTGACTGCACTGGTATTGCAAACCAAGCAGTTCTAATGTCATTACATGCATTTGCTTGCATAGTTTGGTTTGCACTTAAGCTAGTTGCTGATTCCATCTGCAGTCGCTCTGAAGTTTATGACAGTTTAATATGCTTTTGTGTAAACAAACATTGTCTGCTGCAGTGGAGGGGCGGTCCCTTTCCTGCAGGCTGCATATCATTGTCTGCCTTTTCCTGCTATCAGCCTGTGATTAATTACCATTCACTTGTGTGGGAATCTGCTCCCATTGGATGACCTCAGTATAAAGAACTGCTTCCTGCAATGCCTCATGGGCTATCATAGTTTCAGACTCTATCTGTTACTCTGCTCGTGCCCCACCTCGTTCCTGGTCCGTGTGGACTGCGCTGACTCCTGCGAAGGGGTCAGCGAGTCCTCCTAGTTCTGCTCTTGTTCTAGAAGTTGCTACTTGCTTGTCTTGTGTCATATATTGGTTCATCGCCAATATATACGCATACTTGCGCATTTTGTTATTTTCCTTGTATTCGTGTTACGTTAATATATCAGTGTCGCTGATATATACGTACACGAACTGTTTATTTCCTGTGTTCAGCTAGTCAGTTTTCCAGCACGTTTTGGTAGTTTGCGCGTATCGTGAACACCCGTGCTGAGCTAGTTATCCTGTTCCTGGTCCTGTTTGTGGATTGCGTTCATCTCTGCGAAGAGATAACGAATCCTTCTGAATCCTGTTCCTGGTCCTGTTTGTGGATTGCGTTCATCTCTGCGAAGAGATAGCGAATCCTTCTGAGTCCTGTTCCCTGTATTACTTCAGTCTTAGTCAGAGTTCCTGCTTATGTCATATATCGGTTCATTGCCAATATATACATATGTTAGTCATACGTTACGAATAGTTTCATTGATAGCTGTAATTGTAATACGCTAGGAAAACATACTTATTGTATATTTATCTGTGTTACGTTCATCTATCTCGATCCTGCTATTTCCTGTCTCTCCTGTCCTGTCTTTGTGAGGCACGCCATCGCCGCAACGCATTGGCTGCCTCATTCCAGTCTGTCTGGTTTTGGACGCTTGCTGTCGCTAAGTAATCGCTAGCTAGCAAGCGTTCATTCTGTCTACCTGTCCTGATCTCCTCAGTCCTGGTTTATGCGCTCAGCGCTACCTTGCGCTGAGACGTTATTACGAAAGTGTTTGTGGCTGTTCAGATCTGCACCGGCTCTGTGCACCACAATCTCCTATTGGAGTCAGTCCTCTCCTCCACTAAACTGGGGATATCCTGATCCCTTGTGCTGGTGTGTGTACCTCCTTCACGTCAGCTTATGTGTTGTATGCTGACTGTGGAGATTACACCCCCAAGCTTAACATCCACAAAGACCATGAGACACAAAAACAGCTTCTTCCCCTCAGCAGTAAACTCGCTGAACTCCTTAAACTCTGCTCATGCTCTCCCCCCGTAGACTTTCTGCCTGTAACCAACCTAGTTATGGAGAATTGTGGTTATGTATATATAGGTGTAGGTATATGTGTTGTATTGATGTCTATTATGCCCTATGTTCTGATGTCTCAGATGTTTCTATGTATATGCCCCGTATTCAAGTGCCAAGCCCAATTCCGGGCACGACCCAGTCGTGCTTGGCGAAATAAAAGTAATTCTGATTCTGATATACCCACGTTTGGGAATCACCCAACAGCAGGGTCTTTAGAAACGTTACCCTTTGGGCCTCAGTTCCTGACAAGGTAGGCCTCAACTCAAAATAAGACAGTACCCGATCTCTGAAATTTCGAAAGACAGATCTATGGCCAGAAAACTTTTCAGGTATGTACATACGAATATCCGTGACTAGAGGGGATCGCACTGAATTTAGAGCTAATTGAAGTTCCTGAATAGCCCCAAATAGCTGGTTGATCTGGGTCTGTTGGTTCTTAATTACCCCGGAAAGATTATTTACCGCGGTGGTCAGGACTTCAACATGGCTATACAGTGCGTCCATAATGTTTTCGGTCTGCCGTTCTGTAACGATTGGTGTCAGCACACAGAGAGAATCTGATTATTGATGATCTGCAGAATCATCAACAATACAGATGTATACTCGATTATGGATGATCTGCAGAATCACCAATAATACAAGTATGACTAACCTCTGGACACCTAATAAGTGAAGTGTTTGGTGTAACTGTAGACTATCTCCCGTGAGGCGGGAGATATGGGCAGCTCAGCCAGGAACCTCCTGAGGGGCAGGTGGCCCTGGGCTGTGCAGGGACTCTCCTTGAGAGAGGAGATAGAGATAATCTGGCAGCCAGTGATTCCCTGGTAAACTGAAAATCAGACTGTACTGCAGCCAGGGGACTCCAATGGAATAGAGGCCACTGGCTGCACTGCAGGAAGGACTCTCTGATGAGCAAAAGGACCTTGCAGCTAACTGACACTTGGTGGAATAGTGTCACGGGTAGTACAGACAGACTGAATACTCGAGGGATGAGTGACAGCCAGAAGGGTCGGGCAGGCCAGGTTGGCAATACCCGAGCAAAGGGTAATAACAGATATAAATCACAATCCTAGTCTGGGGTGTGAGGTCCGTGGTCTCGACACCCAGGAACTAGTCTAGAGCATAACACAGTAATGATTCAGTATTCCTAAGCTTGGGTGTGAGGTCCGTGGTCACAACACCCTGGAACTGGACTAAAGTATAACACAGCAATGAAACAGTATCCCTAAGCTTGGGTGTGAGGTCCTTGGTCACAACACCCTGGAACTGGTCTAAAGTATAACACAGCAATGACACAGTATTCCTAAGCTTGGGTGTGAGGTCCTTGGTCACAACACCCTGGAACTGGTTTAAGGTGTAACACAGCAATGACACAGTATCCCTAAGCTTGGGTGTGAGGTCCTTGGTCACAACACCCTGGAACTGGTCTAAGGTATAACACAGCAATGACACAGTATCCCTAAGCTTGGGTGTGAGGTCCTTGGTCACAACACCCTGGAACTGGTCTAAGGTATAACACAGCATAAACAATAGCGTAATCTGGCAAAGTGTGAATTCCCAGGTCCACCTGGTTCTAACACACTGTAGGATCTGACTGAGGTCTGAGTGCTCACACGTAAGTATTTGCAACGGCAGACAACCAGCAACTGACAAGCAAGATCTATATATACTTGCAGTGCTGTGCAGCCCTGCCTGAGCCCCTCAGCCAATCCAGAGTCCAGCTGGGATCAGCTGATCGGCCTGATCAGCTGATTCCCCTCCTGCTGGTATAAATGTCCTATCGCCTGGTGCGCGCACGCGTAGCTATCCATCTGTGTGCACTAGAAGGTCCAGCCAAGTCAGACGCGTGTCGCTGCGCGGAAACCACCGGTCTGAATGCTGAGATAGTCGCCCCGTCACTAGACCATGTGGCGGCATCTCCGCTGTTTGTTACAGTAATTGGTAGAATCCAATAATCTTACTTAGATAGGCAACGGGTAATACATATTTTATACAAATTGGATTTTTAGCCATCTTTCCCATATAAGGGAGAATTTATTGGGGCATTTCCTGTGTTTATATACCAGTTGTTTGTAGGGGAGAGAGGTTTTGATTCTAGATTTCCAATCTGTAATTTTAGGGCATGTAGATGACATCCATCTGAAGACATTGACATTGTCTAGCTGCAAATAAAGTTTCTATTAAGAATGTTTTGTCAAATTTATTCAAGTCAGGGTTAACAATGTTGAGAATGCATGATTTGATGTCAAGGGTGGCAGGAGAGCCCATGCGGTCATGTAGAAAGTTTGTTACTTGTTTCCAGAACGCAGCTATGAGGGGACATTCCCTTAGCATGTGTAGGAATGAAGGGCTTTTAAATTTACATTTGGGGCAATTTGGTGAAGCATTTGGAGACTATTTGGCTACTTGAGACGGTAGCAAATAACTATGATGTATAAGGTAAAGTTGAGTCACTTTATCACGCACACATGGCGAAATGGACATAGAGGTAAGTAGGCATTCTTCCCATTCCTCCTCGTCTATATCTATGCCTAAGTTAGTCCATTTATTACAAGCGGAAGTGACACATTTTTGGGATTGCTGTTGAAGCAGTAGAGAGTATAGGATGCCAATTTGGTGTTTAATAGGCCCATCTTTAATATTTTCTAGTATTAGTGCAGTGCCAGTTATAGGGAATCCCGTTGGGAATTGAGCTTTTAGAGCATGAGACAGTTGTACATACATAAACTCGAATATGTTGGGCAGCGAATATAAGTCTTTCAGGACAGAGAAAGAGATCAACCGGGAGCCTTTTATAATCTGCCCTAGATAGGTTATACCTTTATCTGCCCATAACCTGGTGTTTTGTAGTTTGGTTAACTCAGACAAAAGGGGGTTATCCCATAGTGGTGTGTAGTGTTCCCAATTTGTAGAGGGAAGAATTTTAAATGCTTTAGCCCATATTCTAGATGCCTGGATCAAGATGGTGTTGTTAGAGTTGTGTGGACAGACATTACCTTTTAACAGACTGTTAGTGGCCTCAAGGCCCAGTAATCCGGGGGCATAAGGAGATGGATCTATAAACCAATTAGACATGTGTTCCAGTTGCGATTCTATGTAGTATAGTAAAGGGACTGGGAGTGCCATACCACCAGCCTCTGAAGGGCATTGACGTATAGTGTGTTTGAGTTTAGCACGAGATTTCCCCCGTACTATAGATAGGAGAAATGAGGTGAGTTTTTTTGAAAAATGGCATAGGGATATATACTGGGGAGTTATGCAGAATATAGAGGACTTTTGGAAGTAGTACCATTTTTATTAAGTTTATGCGGCCTGCTACTGAGAGAGGTAATTTGATCCAAGCTGCTAGTTTCTGTTGTGCTAAGGTTAGGAGAGGAACTACATTATCCTGATAATATAGCATAGGGTTTACTTGGACCATAACTCCTAGATATTTAAATGATGTTGTGATTTGTAATGGGCAGGGAAGTGGTGTAAGGGAGACTTTGGGGTCATCAATACCCAGAATTGCCGACTTATTCCAATTGATTTAAAGGCCAGAGTACAGGCCAATTTCTGTTATAATGTCAAAAGCTGCTTTTAGGGAGGAATGTGGGTCAGCTAGATAAAGAATAGTGTCATCTGCGTACTGACTTATTTTCTCTTCAATTGTACCTATACGAAGACCTTTAATAAGAGGACTATTTCTAATCTTACAAGCCAGGGGTTCAGCAGACAGCGCACATAGTAATGGGAAGAGGGGACAGCCCTGACGGGTTCCTTTAGTAAGGGGAAATGATTTGGAAATTATTGAATTTGTGCAAACTTGGGCCATGGGGTTGGTGTAAAGTAATTTTACCCATCTCATATAGTTGTCACCGAAGCAGAATCTAGCTAGAGTGGCAAAAAGGAAGTGCCACTCCACCGCGTCGAACGCTTTGGCTGCATCAAGAGTGACCACACAGCGCCCGTCAGAATTAGTATGTTGAGCTTGTAGGTTAGCATATAATCTACGAATGTTTAATGCAGTTTTTTCCCTGGCATGAATCCTGTCTGATCACTCTTGACAAGGGAAAACATCACTTTGTTTAGTCTTATGGCTAATATCTTTGCTAGGACTTTAACGTCCATGGGTAATAAAGATATCGGGCGATATGAATCGCAATGAGAGTAGTCCTTGTCCAGTTTTGGAAGAACTATAATTAGGGCAGTACGCATTAATGAAGGGAGGGTATTGGTCTCAAAAGCCTCATTTAGAGTAAGAAGCAATTCCGGGGATATCGGCTCAGTGTATTTTTTAAAAAAAGTTCTATGGGTAGGCTGTCTAGGCGGGGCTTTTTGATTTGGAATGGAGTGAATTGCTAGTTCTATGTACTCCAAAGTTATGAGACTATCCAGGAATTCCCGTTGTTCGGGTGATAGTCTGGGGAGTTCAATCTCTGAGAGGAAAATTTCAGCTTCAGATTGTGAGAATTCAGTTTTAGAAGTGTACAGGTCTTGAAATCTGGAGTTGATATTTTGAGAGCCTTTTAAAAGCACATAATTTTTATATCTAATATTAGTTATAACACAAGAAGCAGATTTACCTTTGGCCATTTTTGCCAGGATAGTGCCAGTTCTCTCACCCTGCTCATAGAAGGACTGTTTGTAAAAAAAAACTGTTTTGAGTGTACTACTTTATAAAGCAGGCTGGAAAGCTGACTTTGAGTCTTTTTCCAGGCACCAAGGGACTCGTCCGACGGCTGGCTGGTGTATTTTTGCTCCAAAATTGGAAGTTGAGGAGATTGCAGTTTTTGGATAAGGGATGAAGATTGTTTCTTTAGGTGGGAAACAGAACTTATTTGAATTCCTCGGAGAAAGGGTTTGAAGGTATCCCATACATTTGAGCGAATCTGCTCATCTTTATGTATTATAAAAAAGGTTTGAATCTTATCCACCAGCCAGTCATCTGAATCCATCAATGATAACCAAAAGGGGTTACATTTCCAAATAAAGTTGGTAGGGATTTCAGACCACCTTAAAGATAGGTGGACTGGTGAGTGGTCTGATGCCACTCTAGGAAGGTGCTGAATGGTCTCAATCAGAGGCAACAAGGTGTGCGAGATAAAAAAAATGGTCTAACCTAGAGAGTGTATTATGAGTGGCAGAAAAGCAGGTATATTGAGTGGTATCTGGGTAAAAATGCCTCCAAGCATCATATAGTAATAATTCAGACATCAGGGCAGCAAAAGGGGTTGTTTTAGTAGGTGATGTTACTGGAAAGCGGTGCATAGCAGGATTGCAGATTGCATTAAAGTCACCTGCCCAAATTGAGGGGCATGATGGTCAGTGATGCTCGAATGTACCGAAATTTGATTTGAGTACATTCGAATTCGGGTCCGGATCAAATTCGGGTTCGGCCATGATCACGACCAGTAGAATTCGATTCGAATTCGGTCAGTGATCGATAATTGAATTCGGGTATTACCCCGAATTCGTGATCACAAACTCAGATGGCCTTAAAGCTCTTTTTTTTTTTTTTAAAGATTCTTTTATTTTCAGAAATGTTTTCCAAAATAAACAACATACATGAATATGACAAGTCAAAGCTGTTAAAGGAGTGAACATTTCTAGTCATATAATCATACCCATTCACCGGCAGATAACCAGTACTGACGGATGGTGAAAAAAGATATGTTTTTACTTTAGTATGACTAGTCCAACACTTGATTGTCCAAAGAGTTCCAATACAGTAGTAGGTAGGTGAGAATGGAAGGGTACTGTGTGAGATGCATCATAGTGAGAGGCCAGGGCCCAGAAGGGATCATACCCCGGATTCTCGCGTTTGTGGTGGGACCCTTCCTACAAAGAGAGCTCAGTTTGATATATTACATAAAGTTCACAATTGCGCAAGAAGGGTTTCCAGAGGAATGCTTATTTTACTAGGAGTGAGAGTAATGAATATATGTAAAGGTGGAAGGATAGAGAAAGAGGTTTAGTGTAGAGGGGAAGGAAGAGAAGAAAGGTGGAGATATGGAAAGGGTCATGTACATTACCTGGCACCGCCTAGTAACAGTTTTAAGTTTGCCAGGGGTAGCTATCTCTTTTTTTTTAAAGGGAAATCACTATTAAATAGGTGTAATTAAAAAAAATTATGGAAAACTTTTTTTCTGCATTTCTTGTTTATTCTTCTTCACCTTCTTCTTTTTCTTCTCTCCATCTTTTTCTTCACCGTCTTCTTTTTCTGTTTTACCATCTTCTTTCTCATCACCATCATCTTCATCATCAAATTCCACCTGTTGTGCGCCGCCAACAACAACCTCCTTCACTTCAAACTCCTCCTCCTCCTTGCATTCCCCCAACATCTCCTCATCATACTGGCCAACCACATCCATCAACTCGCTCACGGTTTCGGGTGTAAAGAGCACACTCAGTGAGGGCTGGCTGGCCGCTGGGGTCGACGTGACCTCAAGCGGTGGTGGAGGGCTGCTGCGGACCGGAGTGCTGGGGGTGGCACTGGTGACGCTGGCGCTGGAGGTCTGGCTGGAAACGGTGGCTTGCTGCTCCACCATCATTTCCACCACAGCCTGTGGCTGACTCTGCGCAATGGGCCGGGGTCGACGACCCAAGGCAAAGATGGGCGCAACCTGCTGCTGCTGCGCCTCTCCTCTCTCCTCCACAACTGTGCGGTCAGTGGCTGGCGGCGGACCAGTCACAGACCTGCCGGCAGTGGCTTTGGCAATGGCGCTGTCTCTCCTGCTGGTGCCTTTACCTCTGCCAGTCATTGTAAAATTATACAAATAGTACAGTAAGAAAAAATGTATATATATATATGTAGAAAGGTTGTGAAAGGGTGTAAACTTTAATAAAGAGTCTGGGTTGGTGGGTGAGTGACCAAAACAAAAAGAATCGCCGTTACCATGGGAACCGCTGCCCCGCCTCCTTCCCTCCTTACAGCATTCGTGCGACGCGCTGCTGTAAATAGAAGATGCTGCACGGAGGAGAGCAGCTACAGGAATCTGTGACAGGAAGCGGCCACCAGCTCATAAGGTAACAGGAGAGGCGGCCGTGGGGGGAGTGGGCTACACTGGGGCACTATACTAGCTATACTGGGGCACTATACTAGCTATACTGGGGCACTATACTAGCTATACTGGGGCACATGGGGCGCTATACTGGGGCACATGGGGCACTATACTAGCTATACTGGGGCACTATACTAGCTATCCTGGGCCACACTGGGCACTATACTAGCTATACTGGGGCACACTGGGCACTATACTAGCTATCCTGGGGCACTATACTAGCTATACTGGGGCACACTGGGCACTATACTAGCTATCCTGGGGCACACTGGGCACTATACTAGCTATACTGGGGCACATAGGGCACTATACTAGCTATACTGGGCACTATACTAGCTGCACATGGGGCACTATACTAGCTATACTGGGGCACACTGGGCACTATACTACCTATACTGGGGCACTATACTAGCTATACTGGGGCACACTGGGCACTATACTAGCTATACTGGGGCACATGGGGCACTATACTATCTATACTGGGGCACTATACTAGCTATCCTGGGCCACACTAGGCACTATACTAGCTATACTGGGGAACACTGGGCACTATACTAGCTATCCTGGGGCACTATACTAGCTATCCTGGGGCACACTGGGCACTATACTAGCTATCCTGGGGCACACTGGGCACTATACTAGCTATACTGGGGCACATGGGGCACTATACTAGCTATACTGGGCACTATACTAGCTGCACATGGGGCACTATACTAGCTATACTGGGGCACACTGGGCACTATACTAGCTATACTGGGGCACTATACTAGCTCTACTGGGGCACAATGGGCACTATACTAGCTATACTGGGGCACATGGGGCACTATACTAGCTATACTGGGGCACTATACTAGCTATACTGGGGCACTATACTAGCTATACTGGGGCACACTGGGCACTATACTAGCTATCCTGGGGCACACTGGGTACTATACTAGCTATCCTGGGGCACACTGGGCACTATACTAGCTATCCTGGGGCACACTGGACATTATATTAGCTATACTGGGGCACACTTGGCACTATACTAGCTATCCTGGGGCACTATACTAGCTATCCTGGGGCACACTGGGCACTATACTAGCTATCCTAGGGCACTATACTAGCTATACTGGGACACATGGGGCACTATACTAGCTATACTGGGGCACACGAGGCACTATACTAGCTATACTGGGGCACATGGGGCACTATACTAGCTATTCTGGGGCACACTGGGCACTATACTAGCTATACTGGGGCACACTGGGCACTATATTAGCTATACTGGGGCATATGGGGCACTATACTGGCTATACTGGGGCACTATACTAGCTATACTGGGGCACACTGGGCACTATATTAGCTATACTGGGGCACACTGGGCACTATACTAGCTATACTGGGCACTATACCAGCTATAATGGGGCACTATACTAGCTATACTGGGCACTATACTGGCTATCCTGGGGCACTATACTAGCTATACTGAGGCACACTGGGCACTATATTAGCTATACTGGGGCACACTGGGCACTATACTAGCTATACTGGGGCACACTGGGCACTATATTAGCTATACTGGGGCACACTTGGCACTATACTAGCTATACTGGGGCACACTGGGCACTATACTAGCTATCCTGGGGCACACTGGGCACTATACTAGCTATACTGGGGCACTATACTAGCTATACTGGGACACATGGGCACTATACTAGCTATCCTGGAGCACACTGGGCACTATACTAACTATCCTGGGGCACACTGGGCACTATATTAGCTATACTGGAGCCCACTCGGCACTATACTAGCTATCCTGGGGCACTATACTAGCTATCCTGGGGCACACTGGGCACTATACTAGCTATCCTAGGGCACACTGGGCACTATATTAGATATACTGGGGCAACTATACTTGGTCACTTTGATACTAATTATACTGGGGCACTATACTAGCTGTACCGGGGTAACTAGACTCCCTATACTGAGGCAACTGTGCTTGCTGTACCGCCGCGAATACCCCCCCGCCCCCCCCCCCCCCCCCCGGGCCCCTGAGAAAATTTTGGACGGTTACCGGTCCCCGGGCCGAAAAAGGTTGGGGACCCCTGGTCTATAGTAGTCGATAACCTAACTCATGTGACCGACAGTGGCAATCAAAGTCTCACACACAGACGCAATCAATAGGGTCAGGCAGAGATGTGACAGACAGGCAGTCACAGATCACAACAGATGATGGCCTGTACAGTAACTAAGTCTAACACAGTGCTGAAGCTAATAAACTCAACGACTAACAACAGTAGAAATTAAGTAAAGTAGTACGTAGGTAAATAACAACTAACTATATTACCTAGTAGTAGTAGTGTAGTAGACTAGTAGTCGATAACTAACACTTGTGACCGACTGTGACAATCAAAGTCTGTCACACACGGACGCAATCAATAGGGTTAGGCAGAGATGTGACAGGTAGGCAGTCACAGATTACAACAGATGCTGGCCTGTACAGTAACTAACACAGTACTGAAGCTAATAAACTCACAGATTAACAGTAGAAATTAAGTAAAATAGTACTAACTAACTATAATCCCTAACCTACCTAAGCTAGTGGTAGGCTAAGGCTACCTAGGCTAGCAGGCCTAGCCTGCACACAGACCTAACACCAGCCTAGCACCACAGCCTGTGGCTGACTCTCCGCAATGGGCCGGGGTCGACGACCCAAGGCAAAGATGGGCGCAACCTGCTGCTGCTGCGCCTCTCCTCCCTCCTCCACAACTGTGCGGTCAGTGGCTGGCGGCGGACCAGTCACAGACCTGCCGGCAGTGGCTTTGGCAATGGCGCTGTCTCTCCTGCTGGTGCCTTTACCTCTGCCAGTCATTGTAAAATTATACAAATAGTACAGTAAGAAAAAATGTATATATATATATATATGTAGAAAGGTTGTGAAAGGGTGTAAACTTTAATAAAGAGTCTGGGTTGGTGGGTGAGTGACCAAAACAAAAAGAATCACCGTTACCATGGGAACCGCTGCCCCGCCTCCTTCCCTCCTTACAGCATTCGTGCGACGCGCTGCTGTAAATAGAAGATGCTGCACGGAGGAGAGCAGCTACAGGAATCTGTGACAGGAAGCGGCCACCAGCTCATAAGGTAACAGGAGAGGCGGCCGTGGGGGGAGTGGGCTACTCTGGGGCACTATACTAGCTATACTGGGGCACTATACTAGCTATACTGGGGCACTATACTAGCTATACTGGGGCACATGGGGCGCTATACTGGGGCACATGGGGCACTATACTAGCTATACTGGGGCACTATACTAGCTATCCTGGGCCACACTGGGCACTATACTAGCTATACTGGGGCACACTGGGCACTATACTAGCTATCCTGGGGCACTATACTAGCTATACTGGGGCACACTGGGCACTATACTAGCTATCCTGGGGCACACTGGGCACTATACTAGCTATACTGGGGCACATAGGGCACTATACTAGCTATACTGGGCACTATACTAGCTGCACATGGGGCACTATACTAGCTATACTGGGGCACACTGGGCACTATACTACCTATACTGGGGCACTATACTAGCTATACTGGGGCACACTGGGCACTATACTAGCTATACTGGGGCACATGGGGCACTATACTAGCTATACTGGGGCACTATACTAGCTATCCTGGGCCACACTGGGCACTATACTAGCTATACTGGGGAACACTGGGCACTATACTAGCTATCCTGGGGCACTATACTAGCTATCCTGGGGCACACTGGGCACTATACTAGCTATCCTGGGGCACACTGGGCACTATACTAGCTATACTGGGGCACATTGGGCACTATACTAGCTATACTGGGCACTATACTAGCTGCACATGGGGCACTATACTAGCTATACTGGGGCACACTGGGCACTATACTAGCTATACTGGGGCACTATACTAGCTCTACTGGGGCACACTGGGCACTATACTAGCTATACTGGGGCACATGGGGCACTATACTAGCTATACTGGGGCACTATACTAGCTATACTGGGGCACTATACTAGCTATACTGGGGCACACTGGGCACTATACTAGCTATCCTGGGGCACACTGGGTACTATACTAGCTATCCTGGGGCACACTGGGCACTATACTAGCTATCCTGGGGCACACTGGACATTATATTAGCTATACTGGGGCACACTTGGCACTATACTAGCTATCCTGGGGCACTATACTAGCTATCCTGGGGCACACTGGGCACTATACTAGCTATCCTGGGGCACTATACTAGCTATACTGGGACACATGGGGCACTATACTAGCTATCCTGGGGCACACGGGGCACTATACTAGCTATACTGGGGCACATGGGGCACTATACTAGCTATTCTGGGGCACACTGGGCACTATACTAGCTATACTGGGGCACACTGGGCACTATATTAGCTATACTGGGGCATATGGGGCACTATACTAGCTATACTGGGGCACTATACTAGCTATACTGGGGCACACTGGGCACTATACTAGCTATACTGGGCACTATACCAGCTATAATGGGGCACTATACTAGCTATACTGGGCACTATATTAGCTATCCTGGGGCACTATACTAGCTATACTGAGGCACACTGGGCACTATATTAGCTATACTGGGGCACACTGGGCACTATACTAGCTATACTGGGGCACACTGGGCACTATATTAGCTATACTGGGGCACACTTGGCGCTATACTAGCTATACCGGGGCACTATACTAGCTATACTGGGGCACACTGGGCACTATACTAGCTATCCTGGGGCACACTTGGCACTATACTAGCTATACTGGGGCATTATACTAGCTATACTGGGACACATGGGCACTATACTAGCTATCCTGGAGCACACTGACGCAATCAATAGGGTCAGGCAGAGATGTGACAGACAGGCAGTCACAGATCACAACAGATGATGGCCTGTACAGTAACTAAGTCTAACACAGTGCTGAAGCTAATAAACTCAACGACTAACAATAGTAGAAATTAAGTAAAGTAGTACGTAGGTAAATAACAACTAACTATATTACCTAGTAGTAGTAGTGTAGTAGACTAGTAGTCGATAACTAACACTTGTGACCGACTGTGACAATCAAAGTCTGTCACACACGGACGCAATCAATAGGGTTAGGCAGAGATGTGACAGGTAGGCAGTCACAGATTACAACAGATGATGGCCTGTACAGTAACTAACACAGTACTGAAGCTAATAAACTCACAGATTAACAGTAGAAATTAAGTAAAATAGTACTAACTAACTATAATCCCTAACCTACCTAAGCTAGTGGTAGGCTAAGGCTACCTAGGCTAGCAGGCCTAGCCTGCACACAGACCTAACACCAGCCTAGCACAGTATACAGTATACACTACACTAGCTGACTGAACTATAACACTCAAATCACTAGCTATCTGTACAGCAATATTGTATATGGGTTTAGAATGTGTTCAGGATGTAAATCGCTAGGTTTAACAGGTGAAAGCACTTGCTCATACACGTAGCAGCACTGGAGATGCTCTCCGTACCGCTCAGTCACACAGCAAGGACGGGCTCCACAACATGGCCGCCGCCTTATATAGAGGAGGGGAGGGCCAGGCTCCCCTCCTCTGATTGGTTGCTAGTGCCTCGGCTAGGGGCCTTCTGATTGGCCCAATGACGTCATCACCTGGATACCGAAGCCGAATTCTCACGGGTTAAAACCCGTGATCATGGCCGAATTCGAGAGCACTATTCTGGCAAATTCGACTTCGAATTCGGGAGCAGGATCGCTATTCGAATTCGAATATCTACGGGTATGAATACCTACGGGAATGATCACGGGTACTATTCGAATTCGCGAATTTGGAGAGCAACCCTGATGATGGTATAGATGAGACAAATGAGATTCCTTCTTTAATGAGTGTAGAGGAGTATGGTGGAGGGATATAAAAGGATAAAATGGACAGTAATTTATTTTCCAGGACCCCATGTAAAAATACATAATGGCCAAGTGGATCTGTAGTGGATTTTAAGATTTGGAAGGGATGAGATTTGTGAATTAACACAGAAACCCCACGAGAATGTTGGGAAAAAGTGGAGTGGAAAGCCCTTCCAACTCAGTTTCATTCTAGAGCTCTCACCTTGTTTTCTGTAACATGAGTTTCTAGTAAGATTAAGATATCTGGTTTATAACCTTTCACAAAATTAAATATAACTGATCATTTTAAGTTGGTCGTTTAGACCACGAACATTCCAAATAAGAATATTTATTGCTTTAGAAGACTGCGTCATGTAATAGCAGTTGAGTATTTTGATTTTGCATTGGTTATGTGTGCATCATTATTTGTTTTTATGGTAAGTGGGTATATGGGTAGTAAACTGATGCTCATAAAAGTAGAAGTAGCATACAATAAACTGAACCTGAACCATAAAATTCTTATATAGTAACAAACCCTTACCCACCCCACCAACAAAGCATATTGCAATAAACAGAGAGATGCCATTAGCCGTCTAGTTTCTGTTGAAGCCCTGTGGAAAGGAACATCTGGAATGCAAGTACAGTGTAGTTGAACAGTAATATGTTGACTGTATATAGCATTGGGGGGGGTGGTAGGACATCAGACAGGTGCTCCGACCAGCTGTTTTAAGGGTATTCATACCTAGTACAAGATAATATATTGCATAAAAGACAAACGGTGAGACATAATGAGTGAAACTTAGGTAATCATAGATAATATGTATAGTATGGTTGTTAAAGAGAATCTGTACTCTGAAATTCTTACAATAAAAAGCATACCATTCTATTCATTATGTGCTCCTGGTCCCCTCTGTGCTGTTTCTGCCATTCTCTGCTGCAAACCTGGCTTGTAATTGCCAGTTTTAGGCAGTGTTTACAAACAAACTAACCAGCTTCTAATAGGCTCAGCTAAGCAGAGTGTGTTAGTCACACAGAGCCTGCAGGGGGTGTGTACAGCTTCTAGCTAATCACAAGCAGCCCTGCACATTCCAGTCTGACTGCCTCAGCCTGACTGTGCCGACTATAGAGAGAAGATTAGATCATATAACAGAGATAACACAGCTACTGTGCAATTAGGAAAAGCTGCAGTAAGCCAGACCACATTAGAAAAGGCATAGGAACTTATAGCATAGAAGAAATAAAGATAAACAATTTGTTACAGAGTCTCTTTAAAGGCACCCGTTGGGAGATCCTTCGTGGAGAGGAGCTTCTCGTCTCATAGAGACACATAAGTAAGATTGCTTGGTAGAAGATATGATCCGGATATGTTTGATAAGCCAGTGAAAAATTTTGAAGGAGTTCCATAGGACAAAAGTCTTATTTGGCTTACATGTAGATTACTATGATTACTTATTTTGGCAGTGGCAAAGGAAACAATACAGTCCTGATGTTTTATAATGAAGAGCAGGATCGGGGTGATGGAGGAAAGTGGCAAACTGTTTTTTGGCTTCTAGTTCAATGCAGACCTATGTAGCTCCAAAGTATGTCACAACAGCATCCGAGTAAGGTAAATAACATAGTCAGTGTTGTGGAATACTGAGAGGCCTCATTAGACTGTCCGTGCATAGCCAAAAACCTATGGAAGAAGGGAGACTTCAAGGAGAAGAAGGTCTCATCTAAGTAATAAAAGGTAACAGTACCTTAGTCTGCAGGAGGTGAAGACTGGCGAGGGCGAGAGTGCTTTTCCAGACATTTTGAGATTTATTCCGGGTCAGTGAAGAAGTGGGACTTGTTGCCGTCTGTGACCAGTAGTTTTGCTGGGTAGATCATGGAGTATTCTAGTTGCTTGTCTCGTAACAGACATTTAGCATTGCCGAACTTTGCACATAGACGTTGGACTTCCAGGGAGAAGTCTGGATAGAAGGATAGGGTCGTGTTCTCGTATTATATCGGGCTTCTTTTCCTGGCTACTCGTAGAACTGCATCGCAGTCCCTGTAATTTAGTAGTTTGAAGATAAAGTCCTGGCGGGGGCTCCCGGTGGCGGGGTTTTTGGCAAGATTCTGTGGGCGCGTTCTATTATAAATAACGTAGAGAAGGTATCACGTCTAAATAGCTTGATCAGGAGATCTTCTGTAAATTTCTAGTATATCCTCACTATCCCAATCCTAAAATGTGACTATCGTACGTATTCTGGTTTTGCTAATTGGCTTACGCCCCAATTTATTTATCAAAGTATTAACAGACTTTGTGATAATGGCTGCACACCACTCTTCCACTCTCTCAGCGTGGGATGCCGTGCTGTGAACGCACTCTGAGGCAACAATGAGCTGGTCTCTTAATACTTTAATCTCCTCTTCTGCTTTCTCCCTCCTTTGAGCCTCAATATGAATAGCATGAAGAAAATACCAACCAAACATGGATACTGTCTTCAGCCCTTTCTTATTGAAACCAAAAGAATCTAGCTCAAGATTTGGGAGACTTTCAGGAACACTATTACACCAAATTACATGCATAGGATTATCATATTTAACTAACACCTTAGCAACTTTACTCCAAGGACCCTGACTAGCCCATGCAGGTAGGCTGCACGAGTGCATCAAAAAAGGGCGCCTGGAAAAAAGGGAGCGAGATATAGCTGAAATTATAAGTTGTAATGTAAAACAATATTTTTCATTTATAGCTTGTAAACAAAAATATAGTGCTAAATAGGTTGAATAAACGGAAATTAAATGGCAAAATATCGTATATAACAATAAACGATATTTACACTTGTATTAAGCATAGTGATACAACGGTAGATTTTACAAGTATTTTACTGCAATTATACCTAACTGTAGGCTCACACAGATCTCTCCTTATCCCTAACCCCTAGACTCCCCCTTTGTGTAAATATACATAATTTAATAATTTGTATATATTACATATATTGTGCTGTAACTATACCTAATCCTACTCTCACACAGAACCCTCCCTGTACCTATCCCTAACCCCTAGACACCCCTGATGGTGCCTAACTCTAACCACCTCCCTGGTGGTGTATATTGTACTGTAACTATACCTAACCCTACTCTCACACAGAACCCTCCCTGTACCTATCCCCAACCCCTAGACCCGCCTGGTGGTACCTAACCCTAATACTCCCCTGGTGGTGCCTAAAGGTGCGTACACACTCACTACGGCCGCCAACTATGAGTCCCTAACCACCCTCCTGGTGGTGTCTAACCCTAACCACCTCCCTGGTGGTGCCTAACCCTAAGACCCCCCTGGTGGTGTCTAACCCTAAGACCCCCCTGGTGGTCCCTAACCCTAAATCTCCCCTGGTAGTGCCTAACCCTAACCATCCCCCTGGTGGTGCCTAACCCTAACCATCCCCCTGGTGGTGCCTAACCCTAACCATCCCCCTGGTGGTGCCTAACCCTAACCATCCCCACTGCACAAACACCCTTACACACATATAAACAGTACTATATTTAATCCTTAAAATACTTCACTATAAATAACATGAATAGAATAATTTATATATTTGTAATAGAATAAATAGCCTTAAAGTCACGTACACATTATTAATACAAATAGAAAAAGGTGTGTATATATATATATTGCAAAAGTATTCGGCCGCCTTGACGTTTTCCACATTTTGTCACATTACTGCCACAAACATGCATCAATTTTATTGGAAGTCCACGTAAAAGACCAATACAAAGTGTTGTACATGTGAGAAGTGGATCGAAAATCATACATCATTCCAAACATTTTTTACAAATAAATAACTGCAAAGTTGGGTGTGCGTAATTATACGGCCCCCTGAGTCAATACTTTGTAGAACCACCTTTTGCTGCACTTACAGCTGCCACTCTTTTAGGGTATGTCTCTACCAGCTTTGCACATCTAGAGACTGAAATCCTTGCCCATTCTGCAAAACAGCTCCAGCACAGTCAGATTAGATGGACAGCGTTTGTGCACAGCAGTGTTAAGATCTTGCCACAGATTCTTGATTGGATTTAGATCTGGACTTTGACTGGGCCATTCTAACACATAGATATGTTTTGTTTTAAACCATTCCATTGTTGCCCTGGCTTTATGTTTAGGGTCATTGTCCTACTGGAAGGTGAACCTCCGCCCCAGTCTCAAGTCTTTTGCAGTCTCCAAGAGGTTTTCTTCCAAGTTTGCCCTGTATTTGGCTCCATCCATCTTCCCATCAACTCTGACCAGCTTTCGTGTCCCTGCTGAAGGGATGCACCCAACGAGCATGATGCTGCCACCAGCATATTTGACAGTGGGGATGGTGTGTTCAGAGTGATGTGCAGTGTTAGTTTTCTGCCACACATAGCGTTTTGCATTTTGGCCAAAAAGTTCCATTTTGGTCTCATCTGACTAGAGCACCTTCTTCCACATGGTTGCTGTGTCCCCCACATGGCTTGTGGCAAACTGCAAACGGGACTTCTTATGCTTTCTGTTAACAATGGTTTTCTTCTTGCCACTCTTCCATAAAGGCCAACTTTGTACAGTGCATGACTAATAGTTGTCCTATAGACAGAGTCTCCCATCTGAGCTGTAGATTTCTGCCGCTCGTCCAGAGTCACCATGGGCCTCTTGACTGCATTTCTGATCAGCACTCTCCTTGTTCGGCCTGTGAGTTTAGGTGGATGGCCTTGCCTTGGTAGGTGTACAGTTGTGCCATACTCCTTCCATTTCTGAATGATCGCTTGAACAGTGCTCCGTGGGATGTTCAAGGCTTTGGAAATCTTTTTGTAGTCTAAGCCTGCTTTACATTTCTCAATAACTTGATCCCTGACCTGTCTTGTGTGTTCTTTGGACTTCACGGTGTTGTTGCTCCCAATATTCTCTTAGACAACCTCTGAGGCCCTCACAGAGCAGCTGTATTTGTACTGACATTAGATTACACACATGTGCACTCTATTTAGTCATTAGCACTCATCAGGCAATGTCTATAGGCAACTGACTGTACTCAGATCAAAGGGGACCGAATAATTATGCACACCCCACTTTGCAGTTATTTATTTGTAAAAAATGTTTGGAATCATGAATGATTTTCATTCCACTTCTCATGTGTACACCACTTTGTGTTGTATATATGGAGACAACGTGGGAGAAAGCGCACTCAGTGTGCGGATTATGAAAAGTGGCCAGCCGACCGTAGAATGATCTCACCTCAGTGTAGTGCTGGTTAGCCCGTATGGGTGTCCCAGCTCGCAGGCTTTGTCCCTTTGAGCCAGGGACCAGGCTCCTGGCAACCGGGATTCCTTTGTTCCTCTCCTCTTGCAGCTGTGGATAGCACCACTCGCCTTGCAGTCACCAGCGTTCTGCACTATGCAGGAGCTCAGTGGCTATGGTGGGCGCCAATTGTATGAGTATTTTCCCTTTTGTAGAGGGGTCGGTGTGCAAGCTGTCTTCCACCTTCCAGCACAAGCGTAACTTGCACTCTGCGGGCGCTTGTTAGCTTGTAGTGTATAATAATGGAGTTGGCAGGGGTGAGGTGCAAGTCTGTGCAAACAACAATACACGGGGAAGCCGTGTAATGTAAAGATCTGTTTATTGTAACGTGTTTAGAAAGGGATAAAGCCGCCTCTTCTTCTTCAGACAAATGTTTGAACATACAATGAGACATTTCTTAAATACATAGTCTATTGGCTTAACGATGGAGGTCACATGCAAGGTGATTTAGCCAATAGGTTACTGCATCATTTAAAAAATCCTATCAGAATGAAGTATGCAAGTAGGGTGAGGACCATGATTTTCTGCTCTGTATCCTATCAGACAAAAGTATGCAAATAGGGTGTGGACCATGATCCTCTGCTCTGTATCCTATCAGAGTGAAGTATTCAAATAAGGTGAGGACCATGATCCTCTGCTCTATATATACAAGTGGAGTAAATACATTTTTAATAGTAATATGAGTGGAATAAATGTATCAGTCTCATTTAAAAGTCCATTTAACCACTTGAGGACCTAGGGCTTTCTACCCCTTAAGGACCGGCCACTTTTTTTCCATTCAGACCACTGCAGCTTTCACGGTTTATTGCTCGCTCATACAACCTACCACCTAAATGAATTTTGGCTCCTTTTCTTGTCACTAATAAAGCTTTCTTTTGGTGCTATTTGATTGCTCCTGCGATTTTTACTTTTTATTATATTCATCAAAAAAGACATGAATTTTGGCAAAAAAATGATTTTTTTAACTTTCTGTGCTGACATTTTTCAAATAAAGTAAAATTTCTGTATACATGCAGCGCGAAAAATGTGGACAAACATGTTTTTGATAAAAAAAACCCCATTCAGTGTATATTTATTGGTTTGGGTAAAAGTTATAGCGTTTACAAACTATGGTGCAAAAAGTGAATTTTCCCATTTTCAAGCATCTATGACTTTTCTGACCCCCTGTCATGTTTCATGAGGGGCTAGAATTCCAGGATAGTATAAATACCCCCCAAATGACCCCATTTTGGAAAGAAGACATCCCAAAGTATTCACTGAGAGGCATAGTGAGTTCATAGAAGATATTATTTTTTGTCACAAGTAAGCGGAAAATGACACTTTGTGAGAAAAAAAAAAAAAAAAGTTTCCATTTCTTCTAACTTGCGACAAAAAAAAATTAAATCTGCCACGGACTCACCATGCCCCTCTCTGAATACCTTGAAGGGTCTAATTTCCAAAATGGGATCATTTGTGGGGTGTGTTTACTGTCCTGACATTTTGGGGGGTGCTAAATTGTAAGCACCCCTGTAAAGCCTAAAGGTGCTCATTGGACTTTGGACCCCTTAGCGCAGTTAGGCTGCAAAAAAGTGCCACACATGTGGTATTGCCGTACTCAGGAGAAGTAGTATAATGTGTTTTGGGGTGTATTTTTACACATACCCATGCTGGGTGGGAGAAATATCTCTGTAAATGACAATTTGTTAATTTTTTTTACACACAATTGTCCATTTACAGAGATATTTCTCCCACTCAGCATGGGTATGTGTAAAAATACACCACAAAACACATTATACTACTTCTCCTGAGTACGGCGATACCACATGTGTGGCACTTTTTTGCACCCTAACTGCGCTAAAGGGCCCAAAGTCCAATGAGTACCTTTAGGATTTCACAGGTCATTTTGAGAAATTTCGTTTCAAGACTACTCCTCACGGTTTAGGGCCCCTAAAATGCCAGGGCAGTATAGGAACCCCACAAATGACCCCATTTTAGAAAGAAGACGCCCCAAGGTATTCCGTTAGTAGTATGGCGAGTTCATAGAAGATTTTATTTTTTGTCACAAGTTAGCGGAAAATGACACTTTGTGAAAAAAAACTATTAAAATCAATTTCCGCTAACTTGTGACAAAAAAATAAAAACTTCTATGAACTCACCATACTCCTAACGGAATACCTTGGGGTGTCTTCTTTCTAAAATGGGGTCATTTGTGGGGTTCCTATACTGCCCTGGCATTTTAGGGGCCCTAAACCGTGAGGAGTAGTCTTGAAACGAAATTTCTCAAAATGACCTGTGAAATCCTAAAGGTACTCATTGGACTTTGGGCCCTTTAGCGCAGTTAGGGTGCAAAAAAGTGCCACACATGTGGTATCGCCATACTCGGGAGAAGTAGTACAATGTGTTTTGGGGTGTATTTTTACACATACCCATGCTGGGTGGGAGAAATACCTCTGTAAATGGACAATTGTGTGTAAAAAATTCAAAAGATTGTCATTTACAGAGGTATTTCTCCCACCCAACATGGGTATGTGTAAAAATACACCCCAAAACACATTGTACTACTTCTCCCGAGTACGGCGATACCACATGTGTGGCACTTTTTTGCACCCTAACTGCACTAAGGGGCCCAAAGTCCAATGAGTACCTTTAGGATTTCACAGGTCATTGTTGTTTCAAGACTACTCCTCACGGTTTAGGGCCCCTAAAATGCCAGGGCAGTATAGGAACCCCACTAATGACCCCATTTTAGAAAGAAGACACCCCAAGGTATTCCGTTAGGAGTATGGTGAGTTCATAGAAGTTTTTATTTTTTTGTCACAAGTTAGCGGAAATTGATTTTAATAGTTTTTTTCACAAAGTGTCATTTTCCGCTAACTTGTGACAAAAAATAAAATCTTCTATGAACTCACCATACTCCGTACGGAATACCTTTGGGCGTCTTCTTTCTAGAATGGGGTCATTTGTGGGGTTCCTATACTGCCCTGGCATTTTAGGGGCCCTAAACCGTGAGGAGTAGTCTTGAAACCAAATGTCGCAAAATGACCTGTGAAATCCTAAAGGTACTCATTGGACTTTGGGCCCCTTAGCGTACTTAGGGTGTAAAAAAGTGCCACACATGTGGTACCGCTGTACTCAGGAGAAGTAGTATAATGCGTTTTGGGGTGTATTTTTACACATACCCATGCTAAGTGGGAGAAATATCTCTGTAAATGACAATTGTTTGATTTTTTTACACACAATTGTCCATTTACATAGAAATTTCTCCCACCCAGCATGGGTATGTGTAAAAATACACCCCAAAACACATTATACTACTTTTCCTGAGTACGGCGGTACCACATGTGTGACACTTTTTTGCAGCCTAGGTGCGCTAAGGGGCCCAACGTCCTATTCACAGGTCATTTTGAAGCATTTGTTTTCTAGACTACTCCTCGCGGTTTAGGGCCCCTAAAATGCCAGGGCAGTATAGGAACCCCACAAGTGACCCCATTTTAGAAAGAAGACACCCCAAGGTATTCCGTTAGGTGTATGGCGAGTTCATAGAAGATTTTATTTTTTGTCACAAGTTAGTGAAAAATGACACTTTGTGAAAAAAAACCAATAAAAATTAATTTCCGCTAACTTTTGACAAAAAATAAAATCTTCTATGAACTCGTCATACACCTAACATAATACCTTGGGGTGTCTTTTTTTTCTAAAATGGGGTCACTTGTGGGGTTCCTATACCGCCCTGGCATTTTACAGGCCCAAAACCGTGAGTAGTCTGGAAACCAAATGTCTCAAAATGACTGTTCAGGGGTATAAGCATCTGCAAATTTTGATGACAGGTGGTCTATGAGGGGGCGAATTTTGTGGAACCGGTCATAAGCAGGGTGGCCTTTTAGATGACAGGTTGTATTGGGCCTGATCTGATGGATAGGAGTGCTAGGGGGGTGACAGGAGGTGATTGATGGGTGTCTCAGGGGGTGGTTAGAGGGGAAAATAGATGCAATCCATGCACTGGGGAGGTGATCGGAAGGGGGTCTGAGGGTTTGGCCGAGTGATCAGGAGCCCACACGAGGCAAATTGGGGCCTGATCTGATGGGTAGGTGTGCTAGGGGGTGACAGGAGGTGATTGACGGGTGTCTCAAGGTGTGACTAGAGGGGGGAATAGATGCAAGCAATGCACTGGCGAGGTGATCAGGGCTGGGGTCTGAGGGCATTCTGAGGGTGTGGGCGGGTGATTGAGTGCCCTAGGGGCAGATAGGGGTCTAATCTGATAGGTAGCAGTGACAGGGGGTGATTGATGGGTAATTAGTGGGTGTTTAGGGTAGAGAATAGATGGGAACACTGTGCTTGGGTGGTGATCTGATGTCGGATCTGCGGGCGATCTATTGGTGTGGGTGGGTGATCAGTTTGCCCGCAAGGGGCAGGTTAGGGGCTGATTGATGGGTGGCAGTGACAGCGGGTGATTGATGGGTGGCAGTGACAGGGGGTGATTGATGGGTGGCAGTGACAGGGGGTGATTGATGGGTGATTGATAGGTGATTGACAGGTAATCAGTGGGTTATTACAGGGGAGAACAGATGTAAATATTGCACTGGCGAATTGATAAGGGGGGGTCTGAGGGCAATCTGAGCGTGTAGGCGGGCGATTGGGTGCCCGCAAGGGGAAGATTAGGGTCTGATCTGATAGGTAACAGTGACAGGTGGTGATAGGGAGTGATTGATGGGTGATTGATGGGTAATTAGTGGGTGTTTAGAGGAGAGAATAGATGGAAACACTGCGCTTGGGTGGTGATCTGATGTCGGATCTGCGGGCGATCTATTGGTGTGGGTGGGTGATCAGATTGCCCGCAAGGGGCAGGTTAGGGGCTGATTGTTGGGTGGCAGTGACAGGGGGTGATTGATGGGTGATAGGTGATTGGCAGGTGATTGACAGGTGATCAGTGGGTTATTACAGGGAAGGACAGATGTAATTAATGCACTGGCGAATTGATAAGGGGGGGGGGGTCTGAGGGCAATCTGAGCGTGTGGGCGGGTGATTGGGTGCCTGCAAGGGGCAGATTAGGGTCTGATCTGATAGGTAACAGTGACAGGTGGTGATAGGGGGTGATTGATGGGTGATTGATGGGTAATTAGTGGGTGTTTAGAGAAGATAACAGATGTAAACGATACATTTGGGAGGTAATCTGACGGCGGGTTTGCGGGCGATCTAATGGTGTGGGTGGGTGATCAGATTGCCCGCAAGGGGCAGGTTAGGGGCTGATTGATGGGTGGCAGTGACAGGGGGTGACAGGGGGTGATTGATGGGTGATAGGTGATTGGCAGGTGATTGACAGGTGATCAGTGGGATATTACAGGGAAGAACAGATGTAATTAATGCACTGGTGAATTGATAAGGGGGGGTCAGAGGGCAATCTGAGCGTGTGGGCGGGTGATTTGGTGCCCGCAAGGGGCAGATTAGGGTCTGATCTGATAGGTAAAAGTGACAGGTGGTGATAGGGGGTGATTGATGGGTGATTGATGGGTAATTAGTGGGTGTTTAGAGGAGAGAATAGATGTAAACAATGGATTTGGGAGGTGATCTGATGTCGGATCTGTGGGCGATCTATTGGTGTGGGGGGGTGATCAGATTGCCCGCAAGGGGCAGGTTAGGGGCTGATTGATGGGTGGCAGTGACAGGGGGTGATTGACGGGTGATTGATGGGTGATTGACGGGTGATTGACAGGTGATTGACAGGTGATCAGGGGGATAGATGCATACAGTAAACAGGGGGGGGTGGTCTGGGGGGGGGGGTCTGGGGAGAATCTGAGGGGTGGGGGGTGATCAGGAGGGGGCAGGGAGCAGGGGGGGGGGATAAAAAAAAATAGCGTTGACAGATAGTGACAGGGAGTGATTGATGGGTGATTAGGGGGGTGATTGGGTGCAAACAGGGGTCTGGGGGGTGGGCAGGGGGGGGGTCTGATGGGTGCTGTGGGCGATCTGGGGCAGGGGGGGGAGAAATCAGTGTGCTTGGGTGCAGACTAGGGTGGCTGCAGCCTGCCCTGGTGGTCCCTCGGACACTGGGACCACCAGGGCAGGAGGCAGCCTGTATAATACACTTTGTAAACATTACAAAGTGTATTATACACTTTGTATGCGGCGATCGCGGGGTTAACATCCCGCCGGCGCTTCCGTATAGCCGGCGGGATGTTGCGGCGAGCGAGCGGTGACAGGCGCCGGCGGAGGATCGCGTCACGGATGACGCGATCGCTCCGCCCATGCCCTTAAATGGACCGCCGCCTCTGTGGGTGAGCCGGTCCTTAAGGGCTCCACTTCCCGGCCGCCTCTGTGCGTTAGGCGGTCGGGAAGTGGTTAAAATCGTTAGATTAAAAAAAACAGTAGCAGGGGTGGTTTAAAGTATTTTTAAAATCGCCATAAGGACGGTACATATTTTAAAATTGGGGTATCCAGGAGAACAAGGGAGAAGCTTAAATGTGATATATCATGGTGTCTGATGTACCAGTTGGCACTGGCAAAATGCCTATATCAATAGGTGATGTTAATCATATGAATCAATAAAATTATATAGTTGTGATAAAATATTGAATTTTAAAAAGTAAATATAATATAAAAGACACAGCTATATTAAATGTTGTGCAGACATAAATGAATGGATAAAATTATAAAAGAATAATGCAATTAATAGATATAATATTGTCCCACATTAAAAAAAAAAAAAACTTGTGAGTTGCATAAAATGCTGTCCACATATCTGCTACAATTAGTGATTCATATTTTCAAGGGCAATATTTAGGCCATTTGGTGTCAGCGTTTCCATCTGAAAAATCCAATAGGTTTCTCTATTGCATAGAGTTTTAAATCGACTATATTTATTTGCGTCCATGACCTGTTCGATTAAAATTGCTTGTATCAATTCAAATTGTCTGTTATGAACAAAATCAAAATGTTTCGAAACACTGTGCTTTTGGCAACTTTGCCTGACATTTTCCCTATGTTTATTTAGTCTCTTATGGAAGGGTTGTTTAGTTACAGTTCAGGTGTTGATGAATGTTCCATGTTTTGTTATTGCTTGAGGAGGTGAAGTTAGTAGTTCCATTGCAGATGTTTCTGCAACTGAGGCATCTGTTTGTTTGGCAGCTGTAGCTTCCCACAATCCTATTCGACTTGTTTAGTTGGTTGGATGCATTTTTAAGCCGGCTGGGTGCTATAATATTTCTAATAGTTTTCCCTCTTCTGTATATCACTTGGGGTTTTGGTGGGAGGATATTTTTTAGGAGTGGGTCATTTAGAAGAATTTCCCAGTGCCTCTGTATGATATTTTACCATTTACCAGTGGTTTTGGCACTGTGAACAGGTGCCAGGTCATGCTGAAAAATGAAATCTTCACCTCCATAAAGCTTTTCAGCAGATGGAAGCATGAAATGCCCCAAACTCTCCTGATAGCTAGCTGCATTGACCCTGCCCTTGATAAAACACAGTGGACCAACACCAGCAGCTGACATGGCACCCCAGACCATCACTGACTGTGGGTACTTGACACTGGACTTCAGGCATTTTGGCATTTCCCTCTCCCCAGTCTTCCTCCAGGCACCTTGATTTCTGAATGACATGTAAAAGTTGCTTTCATCCGAAAAAAGTACTTTGGACCACTGAGCAACAGTCCAGTGCTGCTTCTCTGTAGCCCAGGTCAGGCGCTTCTGCCGCTGTTTCTGGTTCAAAAGTGGGTTCATGCTTCCATCTGCTGAAAAGCTTTATGGAGATGAAGATTTCATTTTTCAGCACGACCTGGCACCTGCTCACAGTGCCAAAACCACTGGTAAATGGTTTACTGACCATGGTATTACTATGCTCAATTGGCCTGCCAACTCTCCTGACCTGAACCCCATAGAGAATCTGTGGGATATTGTGAAGAGAAAGTTGAGAGACGCAAGACCCAAGACTCTGGATGAGCTTAAGGCCACTATTGAAGCACCCTGGGCCTCCATAACACCTGAGCAGTGCCACAGGCTGATTGCCTCCATGCCACGCTGCATTGAAGCAGTAATTTCTGCAAAAGGATTCCCGACCAAGTATTGAGTGCATAACTGAACATAATTATTTGAAGGTTGACTTTTTAAAAAAAAAAAAAAACACTTTTCTTTTATTGGTCGGATGAAATATGCTAATTTTTTGAGATAGGAATTTTGATTTTCATGAGCTGTATGCCACAATCATCAATATTAAAACAATAAAAGGCTTGAACTACTTCAGTTGTGTGTATTTGAATGTAAAATATATGAAAGTCTAATGTTTATCAGTACATTACAGAAAATAATGAACTTTATCACAATATGCTAATTTTTTAAGAAGATCCTGTATGTATATATATATATATTAGATAGCCTTACAATCACGAACGCACTAAAAATCTTAAAATAACGGTAGTATTAAAAGTGATATATTTGTAAGTTAATAAAACTATAATCAACGCATTATAAGTGTAAAAAACAGAGTTAATACCAAAAGCGATGTATTTCTAAATAAGGTTGAAAACGATATTTAAGCAATATATGTATGAAAACGAATTTTAATGATAAAATAAGTGTAAACGAAAATGTACTTGTTACAGCCCTGAAAGCGAAATTTAAAAACTGAAAAATAAGTAAAACCTCCTATAAGCGAAATTTAAAAACGAAAAAAATAAATAATCACAAAGTTAAAACTAACTTGTAAACAATATTTGTAAACTGAATACTGAATACTAAAATCTATTGGAAATCTGTTTCTAGTAAAAAAAATGTTCCTAAACACCAGTGGTGCTCATCCGGATTCCGGATATCCAGGTAACCCGGATATCCGACCTTTTTTCAGCTATCCGGCTATCCGACCGGATTCGGATACCTGGGTCCAAATCCGGATAGCTATCTGCGGATAGATGGGTGCATAACGCGAATATCCGCGGATATTGCGGATATCCAGATCCGAAATCAGAAGCAGGACCTGGAGGGCGGTAAATAACTGCAATCTGGAGGTTCGAAGGAGAGTATAGTCGGACTGCATGGACTTCAAAGGATGGCAGGGAGAGAAAAGGAATAGGAGTGAGAGGCTTGAATGAGCATTTATCTGAGAGGATGCCCACACCACCACCATGTTTATTCCCACTTCTAGGAGTGTGGCTAAAATGGAAACCTCTATAGGAGAGGGTGGCAGGTGAGACTCTGTCAGAAGGGGTGAGCCAGGTTTCAGTGATCCCAAAAAATTTGAAAGCATTGGAAATGAAAAGATCATGGATGAAGGGCAGTTTGTTGCAGACTGAGCGGGCATTCCAGAGGGCAGCCGAGATAGGAGGGGGAGTAGGGGTAAGGAGTGGAATATTAATAAGGTTACAGTAACAGGGAGGGAAATTTGATTTGTTGCAAACAGTGTGATTAGCAGGAGGGAGTGGGGGTCCAGAGTTAGGTGAAATGTCCCCAGCAGCAAGGAGGAGGAGTAGGCAGACAGAGCGGAGCAGAGGTTGCAGTGTAGACTTATATTTAGACGTAGTACGACACGGAAGGAGAGGCTGTAAATATAAGAAAATCTCATGAGAAGTGAGCTGTGGACTGGATAGGAGGGATGGTGAAATGTACAGCATATTGCTGACAGCAGGAGGATGTAGTGTATGAAGAGATTTGAGTATGGCTGGGGAGAGCAGGCAGATAGTAAACACCAGATTAAACATTTTTGCAACTAACCAGAGAAGCAGAGTTTTCTGTCAGTTCGTTCTGTTCCCTTCTTCAACTCTAGTGTAATTCTGGCCGTTGTATTTTCATACACTTAGGGTTGCAGATGCACTTTGGGTTCAGATGCTCAAAACTGACCAGTGGTCAAAAATAACCTCCTATCCTAGCTATATGCAAACAGGCTGCCAGCATCTTAATTAGCAGACTGAATGCAGGTGAGATGGTGAAGAAGTTGAATGAGAGTCTCAGCCTTGTAGGCTGGATTTAAAGGAGACTGCATGTGGCTGGACAGATTTGTAACTCACAGATCAAACACAGCATACAACACTGGATAAACAAGCAAGCCCTAACAGCTGGCAAGGCAATAAATTGTATGTTAAATTAAGGCCAAGATCTAGATAAGGCCAAAAGCTAGGAACTAGTGGAATGGAACCAGAGATCAGAAGTTGACACAAATTTAAAACCATAAAAATCCCATAGTCAGATAGTAGGGCATGGTATGTTATAAACAGACATATAATAATGCAATACACCTATACTCACTGCCAGTGGTGCTCGAATGATTCGGCCGTGATCACGCCCATCAAATTCGATTCGAATTCGACTTGTGATAGGTACTTGAATTTGGGTAATAGTCGTGATCACGAATTCGGATGGCCTTTAATCCAATTTTTTTTTTTAAAGGGAAATAACAATGAAATAGGTGTAATGTAAAAAAAAATGTGATGGAAAACTTTTTTTCTGCATTTCTTCTTTATTCTTCTTCACCGTCTTCACCTTCTTCTTTTTCATCTTCTCCATCTTTTTCTTCACCGTCTTCTTTTTCTGTTTTACCATCTTCTTTATCGTCGTCATCATTCATCCTCATCATCTTCATCATCTTCTTCTTCTTCACTGGCACCTGGTTCTTCTTCTTCTTCACCTGGTTCTTCTTCTTCTTCTTCTGGCTCATCTTCACTTGGTTTTTCATCTTCTTCTTCACCTGGTTCTTCTTCATCTTCTTCTTTTTCTTCATCATCATCTGGTTCTTCTTCTTCATCTTCATCTGGTTCTTCTTCTTCTTCAATCATCTGGTTCTTCTTCACCTGGTTCTTCTTCTTTTTCTTCACCTGGTTCTTCTTCTTCACCTGGTTTTTCTTTTTTTTCTTCACCTGGTTTTTCTTTTTTTTCTTCCCCTGGTTTTTCTTCTTCTTCACCTGGTTCTTCTTCTTCTTCACCTGGTTCTTCTTCTTCTTCACCTGGTTCTTCTTCTTCTTTTTCTTCTTCTTCTTCTTCTTCACCACCACCACCTTTTTTTTTATTTTGTGTTCATATTCTTCCTCTTGTACCCAACAATGTTTTTTCCCTTACAGAACTCAACTGTTGTACATTTTTTTCTTCAACAGCATAGCTAAATTTGTGGCGCAATAGCTATTGGCGCATGACAGCAGCGCATAATTCTGTGGAACCTGGCGGTGGGAACACAGACAGCAGGAGGTTAAATACAGCAGCAGCAGGAGGAAGAGGAGGAGGAGGAGCGTCGTTTGGCAGCAGGCAATGTAACGGGCCATGGTACCTAGCGTTGGTACCATGGCTGTAAATAAACACCAACAGCAGGAGGTTCCGGACAGCAGTCGTGCAGCCGACATTGTGCCCAATGCACAACTGGGACAGCACAGTTTTCAACCCAGACACCTCAGAATTTTTTTGGTGGTGGGAACACAGACAGCAGGAGGGTAACTGCAGCAGCAGCAGGAGGAGGAGGAGGAGTGACATGTTGCAGAAGGCAATGTAACAGGCCATGGTACCTAGAGTTGGTACCACAGCTGTAAATAAACACCAACAGCAGGAGGTGGAAGAGGAGGAGGAGTGATGTTTGGCAGCAGGCAATGTAACTGGGCCATGGTACCTAGCGTTGGTACTACGGCTGTAAATAAACCCCAACAGCAGAAGTTTCCGGACAGCAGTCGTGCAGCCCACATTGTGCCCAAATTTGCACAACTGGGACAGCAAAGTTTTCAACCCAGACACTTCAGAATTTTTTTTTTTACAACAAAATGTAGCTATTGTAGTGGCGTAATAGCTAGTGGCGCATGGCAGCAGCGCATAACTATGTGGACCCTGGTGGTGGGAACACAGACAGCAGGAGGTTAAATACAGCAGCAGCAGCAGGAGGAGGAGGAGGAGTGACGTGTGGCAGCAGGCAATGTAACAGGCCATGGTATCTAGCATTGGTACCACGGCTGTAAATAAACACCAACAGCAGGAGGTTCCGGACAGCAGTCGTGTAGCCCACATTGTGCCCAATGCACAACTGGGACAGCACAGTTTTCAACCCAGACACCTCAGAATTTTTTTTTACACCAAAATGTAGCTATTGTAGTGGCATAATAGCTAGTGGCGCATGGCACCATTTGAGCTCACTGACTCTTGCACAACCTGCGGCTGTATGCCACTGCTTCCAGGCATCACAGGTAAACCAGTTTCCTCCACAACACCTGTTTTCTGTACAACACTCAGCTTTTATCCTCCACTTTCATTATGCATGCTTTCAACCACTCTCCATAGTCGCAAACCGTCTTTGGTTTTTCAGACTCTCAGTGAGCACACCACCACTTGCCATTAACCCCTCCAGTTGCTGCTTCTTCAGCTCTTTCTGTTCCTGCAGCTTCACAAGCTGCGGGTTAGATTTTAAAAAAGCCGGCTTCCAGGATTGTCAGTACTTATTGATACGTTTTTTCAAATCGTATTGCAGGGAGTCCAATGTCTCCTGTACAGTTTTGACACTCTTGTGCCACTCCACAACATTACTCACAGTTCCACCTGCCATAGGAGTACTGTCCATAGCTTCATGAGCCTCCATTTTGGAGGAAAGGGATGCCTTCTCAGGGCCCAGGCCTCCCAGAGCCATCTAGCCCAGGGGAGCTCAAACCACCACACGTGAATTCTTTCTCCCTCCTCACATGCAAAGCCTCGACAGGGTACCGGATCCCAGGCAGGAAACGTTGGAAATTCACCCTGGTGGAGCTCAGCAGGAGAGGTCCTCTCTCCTCGGCAGCTACACTCCAACTGACTTCCAAGGAGCGGGGTCAGCAGGCAATGTAACAGGCCATGGTACCTAGCGTTGGTACCAAGGCTGTAAATAAACACTAACATCAGAAGGTTATGGACAGCAGTCGTGCAGCCGGCACAGCACAGTTTTCAACCCAGATTTTTTTTTTTACAACAAAATGTAGCTATTGTAGTGGCATAATAGCTAGTGGCGCATGGCAGCAGCACATAATTCTGTGGACCCTGGCGGTGGGAACACAGACAGCAGGAGAGCAGGAGGAGGAGGAGGAGTGATGTGTGGCAGCAGGCAATGTATCGGGGCCAATGGTACCTAGCGCTGGTACCACAGCTGTAAATAAAGACCAAGAGCAGGAGGTTCCGGACAGCAGTCGTGAAGCCCACATTGTGCCTAATGCACAACTGGGACAGCACAGTTTTTAACCCAGACACCTTAGATTTTTTTTTAACAACAAAAATGTAGCTATTGTAGTGAAGCAATAGTGGCGCATGGCAGCATGGCATGCGCCACTATTACTTGCACTAGTGGCGCATGGCAGCAGAGCATAATTCTGTGGACCCTGGTGGTGGGAACACAGGCAGCAAAAGGTTAACTACAGCAGCAGCAGCAGGAGGAGGAGGAGGAGGAGTGACATGTGGCAGCAGGCAATGTAACGGGCCATGGTACCTAGCGTTGGTACCACGGCTGTAAATAAACACCAACAGCAGGAGGTTATGGACTGCAGTCGTGCAGCCCACATTGTGCCCAATGCACAACTGGGACAGCACAGTTTTCAACCCAGACACCTCAGAATTTTTTATTTTTTTTTACAAAAAAATGTAGCTATTGTAGTGACTTAATAGCAAGTGGCGCATGGCAGCAGCACATAATTCTGTGGACCCTGGCAGTGGGAACACAGACAGCAGGAGAGCAGGAGGAGTGACGTGTAGTAGCAGGCAATGTAATGCGGCCAATGGTACCTAGCGTTGGTACAACAGCTGTAAATAAACACCAACAGCAGGAGGTTTCAGACAGCAGTAGTGAAGCCCACATTGTGCCCAATGCACCACTGGGACAGCACAGTTTTCAACCCAGACACCTCCGAATTTTTTTTTTACAACAAAATGTAGCTATTGTAGTGACGTAATAGCTAGTGGCGCATGGCAGCAGAGAATAATTCTGTGGACCCTGGCGGTGGGAACACAGATAGCAAAAGGTTAACTACAGCAGCAGCAGCAGGAGGAGGTGGAGGAGTGACGTGTGGCAGCAGGCAATGTATCGGGGTCATGGTACCTTGCGTTGGTACCATGGCTGTAAATAAACACCAACAGCAGGAGGTTCCGGACAGCAGTCATGCAGCCCACATTGTGCCCAATGCACAACTGGGACAGCACAGTTTTCAACCCAGACACCTCAGAATTTTTTATTTTTTTTACAACAAAATGTAGCTATTGTAGTGACATAATAGCAAGTGGCGCATGGCAGCAGCACATAATTCTGTGGACCCTGGCAGTGGGAACACAGACAGCAGGAGAGCAGGAGGAGTGACGTGTGGTAGCAGGCAATGTAATGCAGCCAATGGTACCTAGCGTTGGTACAACAGCTGTAAATAAACATCAAGAGCAGGAGGTTCGGATGTGACGGGGGCGGAGCCGAACATGGTGGCGTGAGGACGTCTTCCCTCAGAGCTCCGGGCAAACAGCTTACTTTTTGCTAATAATGGAGGAATCCGGGGAGCTTCCAGCCACCACAGATATCGCTAATACCAAGGGAAATCGCAGGGACACAAAAGCGACCCCAGCAGCTTCGGGTTCTGCCGCTTCATCATCCTCGGTGGCCAAATACTTTACAGGCCCGACCACGAGGCAGCGGACAGACAAGATGGCGGAGGCTTCCTCATCTACAAGGCCCGCAACTAAACCTAACGAGCCACCTAGCTCCAAAAACCTAGAAGATATCTGGGATTTTCTAAAAGGTCTTCCTACAAAGCAAGACATGGCCCTGCAAACGGAACTTTTACAAAACACGACTAAGACTGAAGTTGCTAACCTGCGCGCAGATATCTCAGCTATAACGGACAGGGTGTCAGAGGCAGAGAAGGAACTATCCATCCTACGATCTGAAGTAGATGACCTCAAAGCAGCGCAGAAAAAGCAAACCACATTGCAGTCTCTTTTCCGGTCCCAGATAGAAGATTTACAAAATCGCAGCCGGCGGAATAACGTCCGCCTAAGAGGACTGCCAGAGGCCACGTGCTCTGAGGATTTAATTCACACAGCGAGAGCCATCTTTGACCGTCTCCTCGGCCGCCAACACTCAACGCCGATTAGGATTGATAGGATCCACAGGGCTCTCTGCGCACTACCCCAAGGTGAAGCCCCACCGCGGGATGTCATTTGCAGGGTTCATCACTTTGAGGTGAAGGACGCCATCATGGCCGCGGCGCGCAGATCGGGCCCCATAGACTTTGACGGAGCCATCATAACGATCTTTCAGGACCTTGCTCCTTTTACATTAGCCCAAAGAAGAGCAATGCGACCTCTACTGAACACACTGCAGGATAATGGCTTTACCTATAGTTGGGGCTTCCCGTTCCATCTCTTCGCTCGTAACGAACAGAAGTCTGCAGTACTACGCATGCCCTCCGAAATAGCGGAATTCTGCAAGGCCCTGGGGATCCCAGAGGTGCCCCTACCCTTGTGGGACCCGGATCTTCTGCTCATCGCTGGCCCTCAACATCCAGGGGGAAAAAAGACCAGGAGAAATCCCTCAGGGCCGTGAGTATGTCTGCTGGGAGAATGGTCGTTCTGACAATCTTTCTTATACAAAGACTCTGATTCGTCCCTATCACACTTGACTTCCCTTGAACTTCCATGCACGGGTCAATAACTGATGCGGCCATGGCACACATATGAGTAGTCGGCCGGCCTGTTGTACACCGATATTCTGTTTGTCTAACAGGGCCCATAGTTTACCTCACAAGAGCCGTAATTGCACGTTTTATGCCTTATCAATATAGAGTTGTCTATACATGTTATGCTGGGTTATATGCAAGTATTAATGCGGTGTTTGGTTACCTTATAAGCCTGGACTTTGCGCCGATTCACACATTTTGCATACCCTTAAGTCTCCTAGAGACCTCATAATGCCTCAACACGGATTTATGATGCGGATCTTATCATGTATGCCGTCTGTCTATTTTTCTCTCTAGCTTACTAAATGTTTTCTCTACCGTGCAGAAGCAAAAAACAGCTCAGGTTATTGCCAGCTATAGAAGCATTATAGATGTTAAGTTACTCAGGTTAGGATAACTGACTATTAGATGTTACCCTGTTTTTTCTCCTTAAAAATTCCGGTTATATTATATATAATGGTTATATTTCATACTCATTTAAAAGAAATATGGCCTGTGAACAGAGGCCTCACTGGATAATGTTAACCCTGCTACTCCCCGGAACTGGCTCACTGGGTTGGATGCTCCCGGGGCCCCCAAGTGAATTATCTAGTGGGTGCCCGGAGTCTCTGATGTGGTCGCTGTGTTCCCTCTGTTCCTCCCACATGGACGCCCGTAGGGCGATAAACACGTTTATTCAATTCTTAATGCTGCTCTTGCAATTGTCCAAAAGTTGTCAGTGGTTGGCAAATACTGCCAACAATTCCTGTTCTCTTATCTTTTCTCTAACTCTTTATCTGCTCTATCCTGTTTTGTACTTGCGTCCCATGGCGGGCTTCCCCCCTATAGTTTGTAGCTGCCTATACCACCTAGAAGTTCCTTAAAGTACAGACGATCAATGTAAGGGGCCTGAATACCCCTGAAAAGCGGAGAGCCCTTTTACGCCTATTACATAAGCAGAAGGTTCAAGTGGCATTTTTGCAGGAGACCCACTTTAAGGGCTCAGAGCCCCCAAAGCTAACAGACAGATACTTTTCAAGAGCGTTTTTCAGCTCGTCACCTGACTCCAAAACAAAAGGGGTTGCAATCCTACTAGCAAAAAATGTGGAGATCTCGCTCCTACAGGAATGCCATGACTCAGCAGGCAGATTCCTTTTTATTAAGGGCACCCTTCTTCAAAGAAAGTTTACCTTTGGAACCTTATATGCCCCTAACAGTGGCCAAGCTACCTTTCTATCTAGAGCTCTAGAGGCCATGGACTCCTTCGCTGAGGGAAGTGTGATCCTAGGCGGAGACTTCAATATGATCTTAGACCCCTCCATAAATAATTCTTCAGGACAAAGTTCCTGCACTAGAAAGGCCCTCAGACATTGCAGGAACCTATTGTCAAGTAGACAATTAATAGATGTATGGAGGGTTCACCACCCTAAAACCAGGGATTACACATACTTCTCTAAGCTCCACAACCTCTATACTAGGATCGACCTTATGCTGATTTCGCAAAACCTTCTCTCTGAGCAAATGTCCTCTGATATAGGCCAAGCTATCCTTTCAGACCACTCACCAGTTTCTCTATCTCTGGGAGTTAGGCCTAAGGCCCACTTACCTAGGTCCTGGCGCCTTAACACCACACTCCTACAGGAGCCAGAAATCAAACATCGCATCTCAACGGCACTGGATCACTATTTCGCCATTAATGATAATGGCGAAGTGTCCTCCGCCACCCTATTGGAGGCCCATAAATGCGTCATACGGAGAGTATTTATACAAGAGGCTAGTCATTTAAAGAAGGAAAGAGAAGAAACAATAGCAAAATGCTTGAATTCCATTAGGGAATTAGAGTCCAGACATAAAAACTCACTCTCGACAGCTGAACTCCAGATGCTGGAAACAGAAAGGGAGAAACTCAGGGGCTTATTGCTGTTCAGGGAGAAACAAATAGCCACCAAATGCAAAAGAACGTTCTATGAATACGGCAATAAATGTAGCAAAACACTTGCCAGAGCCTTAGGGTGCAATATGCCTCTAGTAATATTCCCAGCATACAGGACTCCAGAGGCCATAAACACATTAAAAATGAAGAGATTGCCGAGGTTTTTCGAAATTACTACCAGTCATTATATAACCTAAAAAACCCACATATTGGCATAAATGACCCGGCCCCTATCCAGGATATTATGCAATATTTGCATAGCTCCGGACTCCCGGCACTATCAGACGAGATAGCCCAGGATCTAGAGGAACCAATCTCTGAAATAGAGATTAGACAAGTCCTTAAAGACTCCCCCACTGGCAAAGCCCCGGGCCCGGATGGCCTCCCACTGGACTATTATACGTCCTTTAAAGATACTCTCTGCCCATATCTAACAAAACTTCTTAATGATTTAACCCCTGATGAGGGCCCTGCCCTTTCTTTACCCCGGGACATGCTAAGAGCCCATATTACGGTCATCCCTAAACCGGGCAAGGACGCCACCTTGTGCTCAAATTTCCGCCCGATATCCTTGTTAAATGTGGACTTAAAGATCATGGCAAAAGTCCTGGCAAATCGCTTGGCCCCACTTATACCCGATCTGGTCCACCCAGACCAAACGGGATTCATCCCTGGACGTGAGGCACGAGACAACACCATTCGCACCCTGGATCTGCTCGATTGGCTATATAAAAAGGGATCCCCAGCCCTCCTGCTCTCCACTGATGCTGAGAAAGCTTTTGACAGAGTGGACTGGGGGTTCCTTGAGGGCACACTTAAACATATCGGCCTCAGACAGAAGATGCTCTCTAGAGTTTTGGCGTTGTATAATGATCCCTCGGCACAGGTTAGGGCGAATGGTGTTGTCTCTGATGCATTTACTATTGCCAATGGCACACGGCAGGGTTGTCCCTTGTCCCCTTTAATTTTTGCTCTCACTATTGAGCCATTCCTTCGCACAGTTCGCTTGAACACAGATATTAAGGGGATTCGGGTGGACTCTGAGGAGCAAAAGGTGGCGGCCTATGCAGATGATCTTCTATTTTATCTACAAAACCCCATTATCTCTCTCCCAAACCTTCTTATGGAGCTGGACAAATACAAATCTCTCTCCAATTATAAAATTAATCTAGATAAATGCAATGCCCTAAGTATTCTCCTTCCCACATCCTTAAGAACTCAACTACAATCTAACTTCGCCTTCAAATGGGGCTCCTCTGCTATTACTTACCTGGGGGTACAGATCCCAGTCAAATTAGAAGACGTATATAAATTAAACTTCCCTCCCCTTATACGCAAATTATCCCAGGACCTTCAGGACTGGAACCGTCCCCATTTTTCATGGTTTGGTCGCATAAATATTCTCAAAATGAATATCATGCCGCGTCTGCTATACCTATACCAAGCTCTCCCTATTTCTCCTCCACCGGCTCATTTTAACTTAATTAAAAGATTATTTTTAAATTTCATCTGGAAGGGTAAACCGGCCAGAATAAAGTATGCCGGTACTCCCCAAAGTTCAGGGAGGACTAGCTGTTCCAGACGCTAGGAAGTACCATGCGGCGGCTAGCCTGGTAAGAGTGGTCGATTGGCATAGACACATTGCTCAGAAGAGATGGGTCCAAATAGAATCAGCATTAGTAGATCAAGATCTTTCGCTCTTACCTTGGCAGATTAAAACCCCGCCCACTATATCTACATCTGTTCACTCCACTCTCAATATTTTATTGAAATATCGCAAATCTCACAATCTCACCCCATGGCCCTCACCTTTATTGCCTATACTCGATAATACAATGTTCCCCCCAGGTTGCCATAGTAATGCTTATATATCGTGGAGAATGGGCTCGGCTCTCAGAGCCAGAGATCTTCTTGTTTGCAAAAAATGGCGTACAATTCAGCAACTACAGGAATCTCGAAACTGCCCCTTTTTAGACCCTTGGAGTCTAATGCAGTTTATTCATTTTGCTGGCTCACTCGGCTCAAGAGAACAACTATCTAGACCTTTAACGCCATTTGAACTGTTATGCAATGGACAAGAGCCAATAAGAGGATCGCTGACTACAATATATCAATTGATATGTACAGATGAATCCTGGTCACATTCTCTGAAGAAAAGATGGGAAGCTGATCTACAGACCTCATTTACGGATGAGCAGTGGGATAAAATCATTCTTTTAAATCACAAATCTTCTATATACTCTAGAGTACAAGAAACCAACTACAAAGTACTAACCCGCTGGTATCTTACGCCCAGCAGACTGCATAGGATCTATCCCACTGCTGATCCAAAATGCTGGAGATGTAAACAACAGTTGGGGACATTGCTCCATATCTTTTGGGAATGCTCCATCATCAAAAGTTTCTGGACTAAGGTACAGACCTGTATTAAAGAGCTCACGGGTGCTGATCCGATAGCCGATCCTGCCTACTATCTCCTATATCACACACATAAACCTATCAAAAAAGTTAAAAAATCTTTAACGAGACACTTATTGCAGGCAGCGAGAGTTGCTATAACTCGGCACTGGAAAGATACTAATCCCCCTTCAATTTTAGAATGGATAGCGGAACTTAAATATATATCTGAGATGGAGTCACTCACAGCTTCCATTCATAATACCTCTGAGCAATACTCACGCACCTGGATGCCATGGTATGAATATCTTGAGTCTGATAGCTATAAGGATCTGCTCTCTACCTCGCTCCCGTGAGCCCTGTGATCTTAACTTGCCCCTTGCATCGTCTCTCATAAGATTTTAGGAGAATTAGCACCTACCTTTTAAAAAACAACAGGGGTGGGGACCCCGCCACGTAGACCCAGACGTCTATTCTTTCTTCTTTCTCTCTTTATGTTCTATCTTCTTTCTATTTGTTCTCTAATCTCTCTATCCTTTTTTTTTTTCTTAAGATGGTCCTCATCAAGCTGGTTGAAAGCTTAGATAGCACCTTTAAGTAAAAACCATTTCTCCACCAATACATGCTCAGTGGAACTTGATCATAGAAAATGAGGCATTCCTCATATAGCTTTCTTCATGGGTGTCCTGGGATGTATGTTCCCCTTGGGCTCCCGGACACCGATGCTCTTCTCTATTCGCTGTAATGCCTCAGCCGCTTAGTTACAGAAGGTCTCCAATACTATCTCATTGTTCCACACCTTTGAGGGTTGGGTGGCCAGATATATATCCTTGCAGATGCAGCGCTGGTTTGCTGTGAATTATGTGCACTTTATTTTTATGCATTTATATTTGACCAATCAATGTATTCTTACCCAGTTGTGATATTGTACCATCTCTTATGTACTTGTGTTAAAGCCTGTTATTCTTTTTGAAAAAACTAGTAAATAAAGAATTTACAAAAAAAAAAGAGCAGGAGGTTCCGGACAGCAGTCGTGAAGCCCACATTGTGCCCAATGCACAACTGGGACAGCACAGTTTTCAACCCAGACACCTTAGATTTTTTTTTAAACAACAAAAATGTAGCTATTGTAGTGAAGTAAAAGCTAGTGGCGCATGGCAGCAGAGAATAATTCTGTGGACCCTGGCGGTGGGAACACAGACAGCAAAAAGTTAACTACAGCAGCAGCAGGAGGAGGAGGATGAGTGACGTGTGGCAGCAGGCAATGTAACGGGGCCATGGTACCTAGCGTTGGTACCATGGCTGTAAATAAACACCAACAGCAGGAGGTTCCGGACAGCAGTCGTGCAGCCCACATTGTGCCCAATGCACAACTGCGATAGCACAGTTTTCAACCCAGGCACTTCAGAATTTTTTATTTTTTTTGCAACAAAATGTAGCTATTGTAGTGAAGTAATAGCTAGTGGCGCATGGCAGCAGAGCATAATTCTGTGGACCCTGGTGGTGGGAACACAGACAGCAGGAAAGCAGGAAGAGGAGGAGTGACGTGTGGCAGCAGGCAATGTAACGGGGCCAATGGTACCCAGCGTTGGTACCATGGCTGTAAATAAACACCAACAGCAGGAGGTTCCGGACAGCAGTCGTGCAGCCCACATTGTGCCCAATGCACAACTGGGACAGCACAGTTTTCAACCCAGACACCTCAGATTTTTTTTTTCTTACAACAAAATGTAGCTATTGTAGTGGCATAATAGCTAGTGGTGAATGGCAGCAGCGCATAATTCTGGGGACCCTGGCGGTGGGAACACAGACAGCAGGAGGTTAACTACAGCAGCAACAGGAGGAGGTGGATGAGTGACGTGTGGCAGCAGGCAATGTAACGGGGCCATGGTACCTAGCATTGGTACCATGGCTGTAAATAAACACCAACAGCAGGAGGTTCCGGACAGCAGTCGTGCAGCCTACATTGTGCCCAAATTTGCACAACTGGGACAGCACAGTTTTCAACCCAGACACCTCAGAATGTTTTGTTTTTTTTTACAACAAAATGTAGCTATTGTAGTGACATAATAGCTAGTGGCGCAGGGCAGCAGAGAATAATTCTGTGGACCCTGGCGGTGGGAACACAGACAGCAAAAGGTTAACTACAGCAGCAGCAGCAGGAGGAGGTGGAGGAGTGACGTGTGGCAGCAGGCAATGTATCGGGGCCATGGTACCTTGCGTTGGTACCATGGCTGTAAATAAACACCAACAGCAGGAGGTTCCGGACAGCAGTCGTGCAGCCCACATTGTGCCCAATGCAAAACTTGGACAGCACAGTTTTCAACCCAGACACCTCAGAATTTTTTTTTTTACAACAAAATGTAGCTATTGTAGTGACGTAATAGCTAGTGGCGCATGGCAGCAGCGCATAATTCTGTGGACCCTGGCGGTGGGAACACAGACAGCAGGAGAGCAGGAGGAGGAGGAGGAGTGACGTGTGGTAGCAGGCAATGTAATGCGGCCAATGGTACCTAGCGTTGGTACAACAGCTGTAAATAAACACCAAGAGCAGGAGGTTCCGGACAGCAGTCGTGAAGCCCACATTGTGCCCAATGCACAACTGGGACAGCACAGTTTTCAACCCAGACACCTTACATTTTTTTTTAACAACAAAAATGTAGCTATTGTAGTGAAGTAATAGCTAGTGGCGCATAGCAGCAGAGAATAATTCTGTGGACCCTGGCGATGGCAACACAGACAGCAAAAGGTTAACTACAGCAGCAGCAGCAGGAGGAGGTGGAGGAGTGACGTGTGGCAGCAGGCAATGTAACGGGGCCATGGTACCTTGCGTTGGTACCATGGATGTAAATAAACACCAACAGCAGGAGGTTCCGAACAGCAGTCGTGCAGCCCACATTGTGCCCAATACACAACTGGGACAGCACAGTTTTCAACTCAGACACCTCGGATTTTTTTTTTACAGCAAAATGTAGTTATTGTAGTGGCATAATAGCTAGTGGCGAATGGCAGCAGCGCATAATTCTGGGGACCCTGGCGGTGGGAACACAGACAGCAGGAGGTTAACTACAGCAGCAGCAGGAGGATGAGTGACGTGTGGCAGCAGGCAATGTAACGGGGCCAATGGTACCTAGCGTTGGTACCATGGCTGTAAATAAACACTAACAGCAGGAGGTTCCGGACAGCAGTCGTGCAGCCCACATTGTGCCCAATGCACAACTGGGACAGCACAGTTTTCAACCCAGACACCTCAGAAATTTTTTTTACAACAAAATGTAGCTAATGTAGTGGCATAATAGCTAGTGGCAAATGGCTGCAGCGCATAATTCTGGGGACCCTTGGCGGTTGGAACACAGACAGCAGGAGGTTAACTACAGCAGCAGCAGCAGGAGGAGCATGAGTGACGTGTGGCAGCAGGCAATGTAACGGGGCCATGGTACCTAGCGTTGGTACCATGGCTGTAAATAAACACCAACAGCAGGAGGTTCCGGACAGCAGTCGTGCAGCCCACATTGTGCCCAATGCACAACTGGGACAGCACAGTTTTCAACCCAGGCACTTCAGAATTTTTTAATTTTTTTTTACAACAAAATGTAGATATTGTAGTAAAGTAATAGCTAGTGGCGCATAGCAGCAGAGCATAATTCTGTGGACCCTGGCAGTGGGAACACAGACAGCAGGAGGTTAACTACAGCATCAGCAGCAGCAGGAGGAGCAGGCAATGTAACGGGCCATGGTACCTAGCGTTGATACCACAGCTGTAAATAAACACCAACAGCAGGAGGCTCCGGACAGCAGTCATGCAGCCCACATTGTGCCCAAATTTGCACAACTGGGAAAGTACAGTTTTCAACCCAGACACCTCAGAATTTTTTTATTTTTTTTTACAACAAAAATGTAGCTATTGTAGTGAAGTAATAGCTAGTGGCGCATGACAGCAGAGCATAATTCTATGGACCCTGGCAGTGGGAACACAGACAGCAGGAGAGCAGGAGGAGGAGGAGTGACGTGTGGCAGCAGGCAATGTAACGGGGCCATGGTACCTAGCGTTGGTACCATGGCTGTAAATAAACACCAACAGCAGGAGGTGACGTGTGGCAGCAGGCAATGGTAACTAGCGTTGGTTAGAGTTGGGCCGAACCTCCGATTTTAGGTTCGCGAACCTGGTTCGCGAACTTCCGCGGAAGGTTCGGTTCGCGTTAAAGTTCGCGAACCGCAATAGACTTCAATGGGGATGCGAACTTTGAAAAAAAAAATAATTATGCTGGCCACAAAAGTGATAGAAAAGATGTTTCAAGGGGTCTAACACCTGGAGGAGGGCATGGCGGAGTGGGATACATGCCAAAAGTCCCCGGGAAAAATCTGGATTTGACGCAAAGCAGCGTTTTAAGGGCAGAAATTACATTGAATGCTAAATGACAGGCCTAAAGTGCTTTAAAACATCTTGCATGTGTATACATCAATCAGGTAGTGTAATTAAGGTACTGCTTCACACTGACACACCAAACTCACCGTGTAACGCACCGCAAACAGCTGTTTGTGTAGTGACGGCCGTGCTGGACTGGTGCGCACCATGGCGAGAGTGCAGGTTTTGGTGGCTTTACAGCCCATATGGTCGCCTGGCTGATGTAGCTGAATGACAGAACAGTGACTGTCCAGCTGATCAAATTTGGTCTGACCACAATGAGGCAACGACCTTATTATCATGGGTGTGCCCCCCGAGACACTCATCTAGGCGCCGGTTATTGCTTCATTGTGATACGCAAGCCCCTTCACCACGGCAAGGTAATGATCACGAAGGGGAATGGGCGCATGTACATGCCTTTTCTTTTGTTGTTGCAGCTGCCCGCAGTGCAGCCAGAAAAATTAGGCAGTCATGTACACGCACCCGAAAAATTATTACAGCGGCCGCTGCTAGCAGCGGCCTAAAAAATTCAGCAATCCACCTGGAGTCCCGGACCCTGTTGGTGGTGGCGGAGAAGGTAGTCAAGCGGCCTGCAGGCAGACATGCTGTGTGGAGGGACTGGGAGCGACTTAGTCTTCTTGGGGCAGGCCAGGCAGCCAGTCACACGGCGTGCAGGCAGAGATGCTGTGTGTGCGGGGACTGACTTAGTCTTGGGGCGGGCAGCAGCCCTCCGGGATCCATGCCTCATTCATTTTGATAAAGGTGAGGTACTTAACACTTTTGTGACTTAGGCGACTTCTCTTCTCTGTGACAATGCCTCCAGCTGCGCTGAAGGTCCTTTCTGACAGGACGCTTGCGGCAGGGCAGGAGAGAAGTTGGATGGCAAATTGGGACAGCTCTGGCCACAGGTCAAGCCTGCGCACCCAGTAGTTCAAGGGTTCCTCATCGCTGTTCACAGCAGTGTCTACATCCACACTTAAGGCCAGGTAGTCGGCTACCTGCCGTTCCAGGCGTTGGTGGAGGGTGGATCCGGAAGGGCTACGGCGAGGCGTTGGACTAAAGAACGTCCGCATGTCCGACATCACCATGAGATCGCTGGAGCGTCCTGTCTTTGACTGCGTGGACACGGGAGGAGGATTAGTGGCAGTGGTACCTTGCTGGCATTGTGCCGTCACATCACCCTTAAAGGCATTGTAAAGCATAGTTGACAGCTGGTTCTGCATGTGCTGCATCCTTTCCACCTTCCGGTGAGTTGGTAACAGGTCCGCCACTTTGTGCCTGTACCGAGGGTCTAGTAGTGTGGCCACCCAGTACAGCTCATTCCCCTTGAGGTTTTTTATACGGGGGTCCCTCAACAGGCAGGACAGCATAAAAGACGACATCTGCACAAAGTCGGATCCAGTACCCTCCATCTCCTCTTGCTCTTCCTCAGTGACGTCAGGTAAGTCAACCTCCTCCCCCCAGCCGCGAACAATACCATGGGAAGGTTGAGCAGCACAAGCCCCTTGCGATGCCTGCTGAGGTTGTTCTCCTGCCGCTGTCCCCTCCTCCTCCTCCTCCTCCTCCTCCCCCAAAGAAACACCTTGCTCATCATCCTCTGACTCGTCTTCTGCACACGACTTCTCTTCTTCCTCCTCCTCCCCCCTCTGTGCTGCCGCAGGTGTTGAGGAAACAGCTGGGTCTGATGAAAATTGGTCCCATGCCTGTTCCTGCCGTAACGGTTCCTGGTCACGCTCATTCACAGCTTCATCCGCCACTCTACGCACAGCACGCTCCAAGAAGTAAGCGTAGGGAATTAAGTCGCTGATGGTGCCCTCACTGCGGCTCACCAGGTTGGTCACCTCCTCAAACGGCCACATGAGCCTGCATGCATTTTCCATCAGTGTCCAGTTGTCGGGCCAGAACGTCCCCATCTTCCCAGACTGTTTCATTCTACTGTAGTTGTAGAGGTAGTGGGTCACGGCTTTCTTCTGTTCTAGCAGGCGGGAGAACATGAGCAGGGTCGAGTTCCAGCGAGTCGGGCTATCGCAAATGAGGCGTCTCACCGGCATGTTGTTTTTGCGCTGAATTTCCACAAAGCGTGCCATGGCTGTGTAATGCCCACAGAACTTCCTGGCCTGCTTCAGGACATTCACAGAACAGGTATGCAGTGGCAGGTTCACTGAACACAACAGGTATGCAGTGGCGGGTTCACTAAACAGGTATACAGTGGCGGGTCCACTGAACAGAACAGGTATGCAGTGGCGGGTTCACTAAACAGAACAGGTATACAGTGGCGGGTTCACAGAACAGGTATGCAGTGGCAGGTTCACTGAACACAACAGGTATGCAGTGGCGGGTTCACTGAACAGGTATACAGTGGCGGGTCCACTGAACAGAACAGGTATGCAGTGGCGGGTTCACTAAACAGAACAGGTATACAGTGGCGGGTTCACTAAACAGAACAGGTATACAGTGGCGGGTACACTGAACAGAACAGGTATGCAGTGGCGGGTTCACTGAACAGGTATACAGTGGCAGGTCCACTGAACAGAACAGGTATGCAGTGGCGGGTTCACTAAACCGAACAGGTATACAGTGGCGGGTTCACTAAACAGAACAGGTATACAGTGGCGGGTTCACAGAACAGGTATGCAGTGGCAGGTTCACTGAACACAACAGGTATGCAGTGGCGGGTTCACTGAACAGGTATACAGTGGCAGGTCCACTGAACAGAACAGGTATGCAGTGGCGGGTTCACTAAACAGAACAGGTATACAGTGGCGGGTTCACTAAACAGAACAGGTATACAGTGGCGGGTTCACAGAACAGGTATGCAGTGGCAGGTTCACTGAACACAACAGGTATGCAGTGGCGGGTTCACTGAACAGGTATACAGTGGCTGGTCCACTGTACAGAACAGGTATGCAGTGGCGGGTTCACTAAACAGAACAGGTATACAGTGGCGGGTTCACAGAACAGGTATGCAGTGGCAGGTTCACTGAACACAACAGGTATGCAGTGGCGGGTCCACTGAACAGAACAGGTATGCAGTGGCGGGTTCACTGAACAGGTATGCAGTGGTGGGTTCACAGAACAGGTATGCAGTGGTGGGTTCACAGCACAGGTATGCAGTGGTGGGTTCAATGAACAGGTATACAGTGGCGGGTCCACTGAACAGAACAGGTATGCAGTGGCAGGTTCACTGAACAGGTATGCAGTGGTGGATTCACAGCACAGGTATGCAGTGGTGGGTTCACAGCACAGGTATGCAGTGGTGGGTTCACAGCACAGGTATGCAGTGGTGGGTTCACAGCACAGGTATGCAGTGGTGGGTTCACAGCACAGGTATGCAGTGGTGGGTTCACAGAACAGGTATGCAGCCAGACAGGAACAAGTTAAGCCTAACTAATCTTTCCCTGAGAGACAGTCTGCAGCAGCTCGCCCTACTCTCACTAACGCAGGCAGCACACGAGTGACCGTAATGGCCGCCGCTGCCTGCCTTATATAAGGGGGAGTGGGGCTCCAGGGGCTAGTGTAGCCTAATTGGCTACACTGGGCCTGCTGACTGTGATGTAGAGGGTCAAAGTTGACCCTCCATGTGCATTATGGGGCGAACCGAACTTCCGCAAAGGTTCGCCTGCGGGACGCGAACGCGAACCACGGAAGTTCGCATGGAACCGTTCGCAGGCGAACCGTTCGGCCCAACTCTAGCGTTGGTACCATGGCTGTAAATAAACACCAACAGCAGGAGGTTCCGGACAGCAGTCGTGCAGCCCACATTGTGCCCAATGCACAACTGGGACAGCACAGTTTTCAACCCAGACACCTCAGAAATTTTTTTTACAACAAAATGTAGCTATTGTAGTGGCATAATAGCTAGTGGCGAATGGCTGCAGCGCATAATTCTGGGGACCCTGGCGGTGGGAACACAGACAGCAGGAGGTTAACTACAGCAGCAGCAGCAGGAGGAGAAGGATAAGTGACGTGTGGAAGCAGGCAATGTAACGGGACCAATGGTACCTAGCGTTGGTACCATGGCTGTAAATAAACATCAACAGCAGGAGGAGGAGGAGAAACACATTGAGCAGGAGGAGGAGGAGGAGTGATGTGTGGCAGCAGGCAATGTATCGGGGCCAATGGTACCTAGCGCTGGTACCACAGCTGTAAATAAAGACCAAGAGCAGGAGGTTCCGGACAGCAGTCATGAAGCCCACATTGTGCCTAATGCACAACTGGGACAGCACAGTTTTTAACCCAGACACCTTAGATTTTTTTTTTTTAACAACAAAAATGTAGCTATTATAGTGAAGTAATAGTGGCGCATGGCAGCATGGCATGCGCCACTATTACTTGCACTAGTGGCGCATGGCAGCAGAGCATAATTCTGTGGACCCTGGTGGTGGGAACACAGACAGCAAAAGGTTAACTACAGCAGCAGCAGCAGGAGGAGGAGGAGGAGGAGTGACATGTGGCAGCAGGCAATGTAACGGGCCATGGTACCTAGCGTTGGTACCACGGCTGTAAATAAACACCAACAGCAGGAGGTTATGGACTGCAGTCGTGCAGCCCACATTGTGCCCAATGCACACCTGGGACAGCACAGTTTTCAACCCAGATACCTCAGAATTTTTTTATTTTTTTTACAACAAAAATGTAGCTATTGTAGTGAAGTAATAGCTAGTAGCGCATGACAGCAGAGCATAATTCTGTGGACCCTGGCGGTGGGAACACAGACAGCAGGAGTGCAGGAGGAGGAGGAGTGACATGTGGCAGCAGGCAATGTAACGGGGCCAATGTGTAACGATTGTGGAATTCTCTCCGTGATCAACGCAAAAGACGTGCGCTGACACTGCGGAAATCCTCCACAAGCGTATGATTTGAGGGAACCCAGCAAAAAGTGCAATGCACCTGTAGAGGGAAATTTCTGTCGGCAGGTGGAGCTGTGGAGTGCAGAGGAACAGCTCCTCTGCCCTACCACAGACGCCAGACAGGAATTGTACGAAGGGAAGAAACGCAGGGCAAGATATCCCTGAAAGGGAGAGATCAAAGTGACAGAAGGTATGTGTGTCCACCAATCTAGTCGCCACCCTGCGACGATGAACACACAACCATGAAGAACAGGTGAGAAGGCAATCGCCAGAGATGGTGATTGCTAACAGTGACACAAGACTGAATAAACACAGATAAGTAATGTATGTATGTCCACCAATCTAGCCGCCACCCTGCGACGGCGGACACACAACAAAGGAAACCGAGTGAGAACGCAATCGCCTGAGAAGCGATTGCGAATGAGATTGAGCAAAGGGACAGATTGTATGTGTGTGCACCAAACTAGTCGCCAACCCGCGACGATGCATACACAACAGCAGATATGAAGTAGGTGACACAAGGCTACAGTAAGGCAGAGCACGAGAGTAGCAAAGGCACAGCAAATCATACAATGAGAAGATAAGGAAAATAACAAACGCTAACTAAACGCGAACACCGCACTCATTCGCAACAGTGCACGCGTTTATGCGCGGTCTCCGCGTGTTAAGCACAACAGAGACAAACACGCCTAACTAACCACCGACAGACAAACATGAAACAGAGGACGCGAGCGCTTGCTTAACGGTTACCTCACCGAGCCTCCAGCAAGCGTTCGTAGCGAACAAGACAGATACATGAAAACAGGAATAAGTGAGAGAGACGGATCCACAGCACTAGCGCAAGGTAGTGTTGGGCGAACATCTAGATGTTCGGGTTCGGGCCGAACAGGCCGAACATGGCCGCGATGTTCGGGTGTTCGACCCGAACTCCGAACATAATGGAAGTCAATGGGGACCCGAACTTTTGTGCTTTGTAAAGCCTCCTTACATGCTACATACCCCAAATTTACAGGGTATGTGCACCTTGGGAGTGGGTACAAGAGGAAAAAAATTTTTAGCAAAAAGAGCTTATAGTTTTTGAGAAAATCGATTTTAAAGTTTCAAAGGGAAAACTGTCTTTTAAATGCGGGAAATGTCTGTTTTCTTTGCACAGGTAACATGCTTTTTGTCGGCTTGCAGTCATAAATGTAATACATATAAGAGGTTCCAGGAAAAGGGACCGGTAACGCTAACCCAGCAGCAGCACACGTGATGGAACAGGAGGAGGGTGGCGCAGGAGGAGAAGGCCACGCTTTGAGACACAACAACCCAGGCCTTGCATGAGGACAAGAAGCGTGCGGATAGCAATTTGCATTTTGTCGCCATGCAGTCATAAATGTAATACAGATGAGAGGTTCAATAAACAGGGACCGGAAACGCTAACCCATCACAGATGTTCATTGTTCATGTTACTTGGTTGGGGTCCGGGAGTGTTGCGTAGTCGTTTCCAATCCAGGATTGATTCATTTTAATTTGAGTCAGACGGTCTGCATTTTCTGTGGAGAGGCGGATACGCCGCCGATCTGTGACGATGCCTCCGGCAGCACTGAAACAGCGTTCCGACATAACGCTGGCTGCCGGGCAAGCCAGCACCTCTATTGCGTACATTGCCAGTTTGTGCCAGGTGTCTAGCTTCGATACCCAATAGTTGAAGGGTGCAGATGGATTGTTCAACACAGCTACGCCATCTGACATGTAGTCCTTGACCATCTTCTCCAGGCGATCGGTGTTGGAGGTGGATCTGCACGCTTGCTGTTCTGTGTGCTGCTGCATGGGTGTCAGAAAATTTTCCCACTCCAAGGACACTGCCGATACCATTCCCTTTTGGGCACTAGCTGCGGCTTGTGTTGTTTGCTGCCCTCCTGGTCGTCCTGGGTTTGCGGAAGTCAGTCTGTCGGCGTACAACTGGCTAGAGGAGGGGGAGGATGTGAATCTCCTCTCTAAAGTCTCCACAAGGGCCTGCTGGTATTCTTCCATTTTGACCTGTCTGGCTCTTTCTTCAAGCAGTTTTGGAACATTGTGTTTGTACCGTGGATCCAGAAGGGTATAAACCCAGTAATTGGTGTTGTCCAGAATGCGCACAATGCGTGGGTCGCGTTCAATGCAGTCCTAGGCCGAAGAGGTCATAGCCTAGGGTCACAAAACCTGTTTATTTGGGCAATTTCAATGGTGGCGAGTCTGACGTACATAAATCGCAGCAATGGCCGTTAGCAACGTCTGAATCTCACGAAATGTCTCATGCAGGTAGAAGACATATTGTTAGACTTGGGCTCCAAAGATGGGTTCCCTACATCTCTGCAAACCAGAGTTACAGGGCTCCAAATTTGGTAAAATCACCCATAGGCTTTCATTGGGCCTCCTATTTACAGTTCCAAAATCTCACATCTTTTCAAAGGGCAATTACTCAGCAGTGGCAAATTTTCTAGCATTGTAGGGACCCTTAGGGGGAACATGACTGGTGAGTTTCGGGCCCCTAGGCCAAAGAGGTCATAGCCTGGGGTCAAAAAAACCTGTTTATTTGGGCTATTTCAATGGTAGTGATGGTGACGTACATAAATCGCAGCAATGGCCGTTAGCAAAGTCTGAATCTCACGAAATGTCTCATGCAGGTAGAAGACATATTGTTAGACTTGGATTCCAAAGATGGGGTCCCTACATCTCTGCAAACCAGAGTTACAGGGGTCCAAAATTGGTAAAATCCCCCATAGGATTTCATTGCCTCCCTATTTCACTTTCCAAAATCTCACATCTTTTCAAAGGGCAATGGCTCAGCAGTACCAAATTTTCTAGCATTGTAGGGACCCTTAGGGGGATCATGACTGGTGAGTTTTGCCACTGCTGAGCCATTGCCCTTTGAAATGGTGTGAGATTTTGGAACGGTAAATAGGAGGCCCAATGAAAGCCTATCAGGGATTTTACCAATTTTGGACCCCTGTAACTCTGGTTTGCAGAGATGTAGGGACCCCATCTTTGGAATCCAAGTCTAACAATATGTCTTCTACCTGCATGAGACATTTCGTGAGATTCAGACTTTGCTAACGGCCATTGCTGCGATTTATGTACGTCACCATCACTACCATTGAAATAGCCCCAATAAACAGGTTTTTGTGACCCTAGGCTATGACCTCTTCGGCCTAGGGGCCCGAAACTCACCAGTCATGTTCCCCCTAAGGGTCCCTACAATGCTAGAAAATTTGGTACTGCTGAGCCATTGCCCTTTGAAAAGATGTGAGATTTTGGAAAGTGAAATAGGGAGCCAATGAAATCCTATGGGGGATTTTACCAATTTTGGACCCCTGTAACTCTGGTTTGCAGAGATGTAGGGACTCCATCTTTGGAATCCAAGTCTAACAATATGTCTTCTACCTGCATTAGACATTTCGTGAGATTCAGACTTTGCTAACGGCCATTGCTGCGATTTATGTACGTCATCATCACTACCATTGAAATAGCCCAAATAAACAGGTTTTTGTGACCCTAGGCTATGACCTCTTCGGCCTAGGGGCCCGAAACTCACCAGTCATGTTCCCCCTAAGAGTCCCTACAATGCTAGAAAATTTGGTACTGCTGAGCCATTGCCCTTTGAAAAGATGTGAGATTTTGGAAAGTGAAATAGGGAGGCAATAAAATCCTATGGGGGATTTTACCAATTTTGGACCCCTGTAACTCTGGTTTGCAGAGATGTAGGGACCCCATCTTTGGAATCCAAGTCTAACAATATGTCTTCTACCTGCATGAGACATTTCGTGAGATTCAGACGTTGCTAACGGCCATTGCTGCGATTTATGTACGCCACCATCACTACCATTGAAATAGCCCAAATAAACAGGTTTTTGTGACTCTAGGCTATGACCTCTTCGGCCTAGGGGCCCGAAACTCACCAGTCATGTTCCCCCTAAGGGTCCCTACAATGCTAGAAAATTTGGTACTGCTGAGCCATTGCCCTTTGAAAAGATGTGAGATTTTGGAAAGTGAAATAGGGAGGCAATGAAATCCTATGGGGGATTTTATCAATTTTGGACCCCTGTAACTCTGGTTTGCAGAGATGTAGGGACCCCATCTTTGGAATCCAAGTCTAACAATATGTCTTCTACCTGCATGAGACATTTCGTGAGATTCAGACTTTGCTAACGGCCATTGCTGCGATTTATGTACGTCACCATCACTACCATTGAAATAGCCCAAATAAACAGGTTTTTGTGACCCTAGGCTATGACCTCTTCGGCCTAGGGGCCCGAAACTCACCAGTCATGTTCCCCCTAAGGGTCCCTACAATGCTAGAAAATTTGGTACTGCTGAGCCATTGCCCTTTGAAAAGATGTGAGATTTTGGAAAGTGAAATAGGGAGGCAATGAAATCCTATGGGGGATTTTACCAATTTTGGACCCCTGTAACTCTGGTTTGCAGAGATGTAGGGACCCCATCTTTGGAATCCAAGTCTAACAATATGTCTTCTACCTGCATGAGACATTTCATGAGATTCAGACTTTGCTAACGGCCATTGCTGCGATTTATGTACGTCACCATCACTACCATTGAAATAGCCCAAATAAACAGGTTTTTGTGACCCTAGGCTATGACCTCTTTGGCCTAGGGGCCCGAAACTCACCAGTCATGTTCCCCCTAAGGGTCCCTACAATGCTAGAAAATTTGCCACTGCTGAGTAATTGCCCTTTGAAAAGATGTGAGATTTTGGAACTGTAAATAGGAGGCCCAATGAAAGCCTATGGGGGATTTTACCAAATTTGGAGCCCTGTAACTCTGGTTTGCAGAGATGTAGGGAACCCATCTTTGGAGCCCAAGTCTAACAATATGTCTTCTACCTGCATGAGACATTTCGTGAGATTCAGACGTTGCTAACGGCCATTGCTGCGATTTATGTACGTCAGACTCGCCACCATTGAAATTGCCCAAATAAACAGGTTTTGTGACCCTAGGCTATGACCTCTTCGGCCTAGGACTGCATTGAACGTGACCCACGCATTGTGCGCATTCTGGACAACACCAATTACTGGGTTTATACCCTTCTGGATCCACGGTACAAACACAATGTTCCAAAACTGCTTGAAGAAAGAGCCAGACAGGTCAAAATGGAAGAATACCAGCAGGCCCTTGTGGAGACTTTAGAGAGGAGATTCACATCCTCCCCCTCCTCTAGCCAGTTGTACGCCGACAGACTGACTTCCGCAAACCCAGGACGACCAGGAGGGCAGCAAACAACACAAGCCGCAGCTAGTGCCCAAAAGGGAATGGTATCGGCAGTGTCCTTGGAGTGGGAAAATTTTCTGACACCCATGCAGCAGCACACAGAACAGCAAGCGTGCAGATCCACCTCCAACACCGATCGCCTGGAAAAGATGGTCAAGGACTACATGTCAGATGGCGTAGCTGTGTTGAACAATCCATCTGCACCCTTCAACTATTGGGTATCGAAGCTAGACACCTGGCACAAACTGGCAATGTACGCAATAGAGGTGCTGGCTTGCCCGGCAGCCAGCGTTATGTCGGAACGCTGTTTCAGTGCTGCCGGAGGCATCGTCACAGATCGGCGGCGTATCCGCCTCTCCACAGAAAATGCAGACCGTCTGACTCAAATTAAAATGAATCAATCCTGGATTGGAAACGACTACGCAACACTCCCGGACCCCAACCAAGTAACATGAACAATGAACATCTGTGATGGGTTAGCGTTTCCGGTCCCTGTTTATTGAACCTCTCATCTGTATTACATTTATGACTGCATGGCGACAAAATGCAAATTGCTATCCGCACGCTTCTTGTCCTCATGCAAGGCCTGGGTTGTTGTGTCTCAAAGCGTGGCCTTCTCCTCCTGCGCCACCCTCCTCCTGTTCCATCACGTGTGCTGCTGCTGGGTTAGCGTTACCGGTCCCTTTTCCTGGAACCTCTTATATGTATTACATTTATGACTGCATGCCGACAAAAAGCATGTTACCTGTGCAAAGAAAACAGACATTTCCCACATTTAAAAGACAGTTTTCCCTTTGAAACTTTAAAATCGATTTTCTCAAAAACTATAAGCTCTTTTTGCTAATTTTTTTTTCCTCTTGTACCCACTCCCAAGGTGCACATACCCTATAAATTTGGGGTATGTAGCATGTAAGGAGGCTTTACAAAGCACGAAAGTTCGGGTCCCCATTGACTTCCATTATGTTCGGAGTTCGGCCATGTTCGGCCCGAACATCTAGATGTTCACCCAACACTACACGTGACCCGTTCGGCCAATCACAGCGCTAGCCGAACGTTCGGGTAACGTTCGGCCATGCGCTCTTAGTTCGGCCATATGGCCGAACAGTTTGGCCGAACACCATCAGGTGTTCGGCCGAACCCGAACATCACCCGAACAGGGTGATGTTCTGCAGAACCCGAACAGTGGCGAACACTGTTCGCCCAACACTGGCGCAAGGCGAGTGCGATCCAGGCAAGACAGATTAGATGAGATAGCTGGTAGCAACAGCTGCTCCAGCTATACTCCAAGAACAAAGATCAGAACGACTTCCTGTCGACCACCGCTGGAACAGAACAATCACAACAGACAAACAAAACAGATATGCAATCCTAACTGCACTAGGGAATCTGCCTAGTGTAGTCCCAGGAATTACTCTAAGCTAATCTTTAAACAATGAGCAAGGCTGACACTCCAGGAGTGTTTCACAGGACTAACCCTTATGACCAGCCCAGGTCTGTGATATCACATGGTATTTATAGTACAAACCTCCAGAGGATGTGGCAAGGAAATTTGCATGACAAACGCATGCAAATTCCCCAGCAGCAGCAAGCTGCAAAACTGACAAAAGGTCTCTCTTCCAGAGACCTGCAGAATGCAGACCTGAACAGTGGTCAAAAAGCTGCCTGCCTGCGCAGGCAGCTGAGCGGATCATTACACAATGGTACCTAGCGTTGGTACCACGGCTGTAAATAAACACCTAGAGCCGGAGATTCCGGACAGCAGTCGTGAAGCCCTCATTGTGCCCTATGTACAACTGGGACAGCACAGTTTTCAACCCAGACACCTCAGAATTTTTTTTTTTATTTGTATTTTTTACAACAAACATGTAGCTACTGTAGTGAAGTAATAGCTAGTGGCACATGGCAGCAGCACTTAATTCTGTGGACCCTGGCAGTGGGAACACAGACAGCAGGAGGTTAACTACAGCAGCAGCAGGAGGAGGAGGAGTGACGTGTGGCAGCAGGCAATGTAACGGGCCAATGGTACCTAGCGTTGGTACCACAGCACCTAAAGGAAAACAAGGCCAAAGTAGCAGGGGACTGAAGGCTGATGTTGTCAGTGGTCACAAATTAATTCCCAGGCACCTCATGTCGACAACAGGGGCCTGGAACGTGTCTTTAATCCCAGGCACCTCATGCCGACAACAGGGGCCTGGAACGTGTCTTTAATCCTTGCCTGGTTGACCTTCAGGAATGTCAGTCTGTCCACGGTCTCTGTGGACAGACGAGAGTGCTTCTCGGTGACCACGCCACCGGCCGCACTGAAGCACCTCTCGGACAGCACACTGGAAGGGGGGAAGAAAGTACTTCCAGGGCGTACTGCGCCAGCTCACTCCAGGTCTTAAAGCGCTCGACCCAGTACTCCAAGGGGTCCACAGGCTCCTCACTGCTGGTGTCAAGCCCGCTGAAGGACCCCATGTAGTCTACCACCATCCGGGTCAGGCGCTGGCTGTGACTTTGAGAGGAGGATGCTGCTGCAAGCACCTCCTCTCTCGGCTACTCTGCCGTCATGTAGAGCACCTTTGTCAATGACAGCAAGTCTCCTGGGCGCCTGACGCTGCTGCTGGCCGCAGGCACTGGCTGCTGTGCTGGCTGGATAGGGACAGAGGGGGTGGAAGGCTGGGGGAAGGCTTCCTCTAGTCGCCAAACAAGGAGCTGCTGCAACTCCCTTGTTTGCTGCTCACAGTCTCCAGCAGGCAGGAACTGAGCCACCTTCCCCTTCAGTCGTTGGTCCAGGATCATGCTGATGCAGGCATCATCCCGAGCTTGCATCTGCTTGACCCTGGGGTCTGTGCGCAGGCAGCGCAGCATGTGCGCTGCCATGGGGAACAGGGTGGTTCGTCCAGCAGAGACATCAGGGTCAGCGGACGCAATGCTGTCCTCCTCCTCCTCTGGCCCCTGAGCCTCTTCATCCTCTCTCCATCCTCACACCACTGCTGCTGCGCTATGCTGTTCCCCCTCAGCAGCAACATCTAGGACCTCCAACTCCTCTTCCTTTTCCAACACCTCAAAATCCTACACAGAGGTGGACTGCACAGGTGGCTGCTGTTCCAGCTGGATCAGGGCCTCCTCTCCCACATCCACCAGATCACAAAGTGCCCTGTCCAGCAGACCAACAAAGGGCACCCATTGGCAGAGGGATGCTTGCTCCTTGCTCACCAGGTTGGTTCCCTGCAGGAAGGCAGCCAACACCAAGCAGACCTGCTGCATCTACCCTCACTGTGCATTGGAGAGGAGCTGGAGTTTGGTGGTGCTGGCGAGAGTGCCCTCAACGATGTGGCGGTTGACAGTCCTCCTCTGCTGAACCAGCCGCTCCAACATCGCCAGGGTGGAGTTCCAGCAAGTTGGCACATCGGTGATTAGCCGGTGTCGTGGCAGGCCCTCGTGCTGATGCATGTCAGCCAGGTTTGCTGCGGCAGCTGCTGAGCAGCGGAAAGTGCACACAATTTTCCGAGTCGCTTCCAAAAGATTGTCCATCCCCTGGTAGGTGCACAGGAACTTCTGCACCACCAGGTTCAGGACATGGGCCATGCAGGGGACGTGGGTCAAGTGTCCGCTGTTGATGGCAGACAGCAGGTTGGCCGCATTGTCGGACACCACCAATCTGACTCTGAGGCCTCTGGGGGTCAGCCACGTCTTCTCCTGCTCCCTCAGGTAGCGGAGCATGTTGGCTGCCGTCAGTTGGGTCTTCCCAAGGCTGACCATCTCCAGCAGCGCTTGGCAGTGGCGGGCCTTCATGCTGCTGCTAAGGCGGGTCCGCTTGGTGGTGGGAGCTGCTGCTTCTCCCCGACCCCGCGTGGTGGCACCACATAGGGGGCAACTGGTGCTGCTGCTGCTGATGTGCCCGAGGATGGACCTGCTGCTTCCTCGCTGGCACATTCCACCAGGCTGACCCAGTTGGGCTGTGAAGGACAAGTAGCGGTCTGTCCCAAAACGGCTGCTCCATGAGTCCATGGTTATGTGGATCCGCTCACTCACGGCGTGATCGAGCGAGCGGCCCACATTCGCCATAGCGAAACGATGGAGTGCTGGGATTGCCATGCGGGAGAAGTAGTGGTGGCTGGGAACTTGCCACTCCAGGATCCCAAACTGAAGCAGCAAACTGGAGCACATGGCCTGGGCAAGCAACCCATTCAGCACCCTGATGCGCCTGTTGGTGGGAGGCAGCACCTTGGTCACACCGGGAAATGACTCGCTGAGAAGGGTCTGGCAGCATTTGTCTGCACGGGAGGAAGAGGAGGCGATTAAGGAGGGAGCAGATGATGAGGCCACTGAGGTCTAGCTGCCCAGGGGGGGAGCAGTGTTTTTCTGTGCTCTTGCTGCTGATGCTGGATGAGCAGGAGGGTGGGATGCTGCTGCTGCTGAAGTCTGTGCAGTGGCTGTCTGGCTCTGACCACTGCCTGCGCCACTGTCCTTCAGCTTCAGAAACTCACTGTAGTCCTATAAATGTTTGGTCTCCAAGTGGGTCTGAAGGCACGAGGTACCCAACTTGTTGAGATCGCGACCTCTGCTCAGGCTGGCACCGCAACTGTGGCAAATGGCATGGGTCTTGTCGTCTTCACACACAGTGAAGTAACGCCAGACTGCCGATTTCAACTTCCCCTTCAAGCTTGAGGGCTGAGGAGCTTTTTTGCCTTTGGAGGGCTGTTTTTTTTTGGGAGGAGCTTTGGTGCAGGTGGGGGTGGTAGCGGCGGCTGAAGCAGCAGGCTGTGGCTCCTGCCTTCCACGCCCTGTGCTGGCCGCCATGCTGCTGCCGCACCTTTGTGTCAGAGGCGCCTCCTATGACGACGATGAGCTACCTTCAACCCAACTGTGCTGGTGGTGAAACATAGGGACGATCGAGCGCATCATCATCATCATCCCCATAACATTTCCTCTGAACCCACCTCAACCATCTCCTCTGCCCCAACATCCCCTGCATCACGCCCCTCCTCCTCCTCAGCAAAATCAGGTTGTTGTTCTGCGCCAACAACAAACTCCTCCACCTCAAACTGCTCCTCCTCCTCCTTGCATGACCCGTCATCTCATCTTCAAACTGGGCAACCACATCCCTGAAAATGCTTACGGTCCCTGGGGTGAAGAGCGAGCTCAGTGAGGGCAGGCTGGTCGCTGGGGTCGACGTGACCTCAAGCGGTGGTGGAGGCCTGCTGCGGACTGGAGTGCTGGTGGTGGTAGCACTGGTCTCGCTGGCACTGGGGTCTGGCTGGAAACGGTGGCTTGCTGCTCCGCCATCATTTCCACCACAGCCTCTACTTTGTTCCCCGCAATGGGCCGGGGGCGACGATCCGTCTCAAAGATGGGCGCAACACGCAGCTGTTGTGCCTCTGCTCCCACCTCCACAACTCTGCGGTCAGTGGCTGGCGGCGGACCAGTCACAGACCTGCTGCTGCTGGCAGTGGCTGCTGCAATGGTGCTGCCTCTTCTGGTGGTGCCTCGCCCTCTACCTCTGCCAGTCATTGTGAAATAATATACAAATACAATAAGAAAAACAATATATATATATATATATATATATATATATATATATATATATATATATATATATATATATATATATATATATATGTATATATATATATATATGTATATATGTATGTATATATGTATGTATGTATATATATATATATATATATATATGTATATATATATATATATATATATGTATATATATATATATATATATATATATATATATATATATATATATATATATATATATATATATGTGTATATATATATATATCAATATATATATATATATATATATATATATATATATATATATATATATATATGTATATATATATATATATATATATATATATATATATATATGTATATATATATATATATATATGTATATATATATATATATATATGTATATATATATATATATATATATATATATATATGTATATACATATATATGTATATATATATATATATATTAAAGTTTACATCCTTTCCCGCTATATATATATATATATATATATATATATATATATAGCGGGAAAGGATGTAAACTTTAATAAAGAGTCTGGGTTGGTGGTGACTGGTGAGTGACAAAAAAATAAAAGTTTTTTTTTTTTTTTTAAATAGTTGTAGTACTACTAACGGACAGTAGTGTAGTCTACACTCAGTACTCGATAACTAACTCGTGCAACCAACGGTGACATGATCAAAGTCTGTCACACACAGACGCAATCAATAGGGTCAGGCAGAGATGTGACAGGCAGTCACTCACAGATGACAACAGATGCTGCCCTCTGTAAAGTAACTAACTCAGTACTGAAGCTAATAAATAGAGATGTCCTGAACGGTTCGCAGGCGAACGGTTCCAGGCGAACTTTGGGTGGTTCGCATTCACCAGCGAAGGCAAACTTTTGCGGAAGTTCGATTTGCCCCATAATGCTCTATTGAGCAGAACTTCGACCCTCTACATCACAGTCAGCAGGCACATTGTCACCAATCAGACTGCACTCACTCTTGGAGCCCCCCCCCCCTTATAAAAGGCAAGGTTCTGCAGTCGTTTTACTCACTCGTCTGCCTCCAGTAATTAGTTAAGAGAAAGCTGCTGACAGACTCTGCTAGGGAGAGTTTACTTAGGATCTTGTAGGTTTGTTCCTAGCTGATTGTTATTCCTTAGACTCCCTCCTCCCCGAGGGAGGAGGGTCTCATCTTCCAGGGAATTGTAGTATTTTAAAACCCAGCTTACATACCGTGGCTGGGAATTGAACCCAGGCTGGGCTGGGGATTGAACCCAGGTCTCAGTGTGCGGTAGGTAACTCATTTAACCACTATACCACCAACAACACTACATGCTGAAGCCAGCCTAGCATGTACCATTATGATCAAGCCAAGAGAAAACTTAGCTTGCTTAATCCACGGAATTGTACTATATCAAAAGCCATCTTACATACCGTGGCTGGGAATTGAACCCAGGCTGGGCTGGGAATTGAACCCAGGTCTCAGTGTGCGGTAGGTAACTCATTTAACCACTATATAACCAGCAACACTACATGCTGAAGCCAGCCTAGCATGTACCATTATGATCAATCCAAGAGAAAAATTAGCTTGCTTAATCCACGGAATTGTACTATATCGAAAGACAGCTTACATACCGTGGCTGGGAATTGAACCCAGGTCTCAGTGTGTGCTAGGTAACTCATTTAACCACTATACCACCAACAACACTACATGCTGAAACTTCCTGGAGCAGACTTACTTCCTCCCTCCAAAAGACACACATACAGTGGGTTGCAAAAGTATTCGGCCCCCTTGAAGTTTTCCACATTTTGTCACATTACTGCCACAAACATGCATCAATTTTATTGGAATTCCACGTGAAAGACCAATACAAAGTGATGTACATGTGAGAAGTGGATCGGAAATCATACATCATTCCAAACATTTTTTTACAAATAAATAACTGCAAAGTGGGGTGAGCGTAATTATTCGGCCCCCTGAGTCAATACTTTGTAGAACCACCTTTTGCTGCAATTACAGCTGCCAGTCTTTTAGGGTATGTCTCTACCAGCTTTGCACATCTAGAGACTGAAATCTTTGCCCATTTTTCTTTGCAAAACAGCTCCAGCACAGTCAGATTAGATGGACAGCGTTTGTCAACAGCAGTTTTCAGATCTTGCCACAGATTCTCGATTGGATTTAGATCTGGACTTTGACTGGGCCATTTTAACACATGAATATGTTTTGTTTTAAACAATTCCATTGTTGCCCTGGCTTTATGTTTAGGGCCATTGTCCTGCTGGAAGGTGAACCTCCGCCCCAGTCTCCAAGAGGTTTTCTTCCAAGTTTGCCCTGTATTTGGCTCCATCCATCTTTCCATCAACTCTGACCAGCTTCCCTGTCCCTGCTGAAGAGATGCAGCCCCTGAGCATGATGCTGCCACCCCCATATTTGACAGTGGGGATGGTGTGTTCAGAGTGATGTGCAGTGTTAGTTTTCTGCCACACATAGCGTTTTGCATTTTGGCCAAAAAGCCCCATTTTGGTCTCATCTGACCAGAGCACCTTCTTCCACATGGTTGCTGTGTCCCCCCACATGGCTTGTGGCAAACTGCAAACGGGACTTCTTATGCTTTCTGTTAACAATGCCTTTCTTCTTGCCACTCTTCCATAAAGGCCAACTTTGTACAGTGCATGACTAATAGTTGTCCTATGGACAGAGTCTCCCACCTGAGCTGTAGATCTCTGCAGCTCATCCAGAGTCACCATGGTCCTCTTGACTGCATTTCTGATCAGCGCTCTCCTTGTTCGGCCTGTGAGTTTAGGTGGCTGGCCTTGTCTTGGTAGGTTTACAGTTGTGCCATACTCCTTCCATTTCTGAATGATCGCTTGAACAGTGCTCCTTGGGATGTTCAAGGCTTTGGAAATCTTTTTGTAGCCTAAGCCTGCTTAAAATTTCTCAATAACTTGATCCCTGACCTGTCTTGGACCAGTCTTGTGTGTTCTTTGGACTTCACAGTGTTGTTGCTCCCAATATTCTCTTAGACAACCTCTAAGGCCCTCACAGAGCAGCTGTATTTGTACTGACATTAGATTACACACAGGTGCACTCTATTTAGTCATTAGCACTCATCAGGCAATGTCTATAGGCAACTGACTGCACTCAGATCAAAGGGGGAGGAATAATTATGCACACACCACTTTGCAGTTATTTATTTGTAAAAAATGTTTGGAATCATGTATGATTTTCATTACACTTCTCATGTGTACACCACTTTGTGTTGGTCTTTCATGTGGAATTCCAATAAAATTGATTCATGTTTGTGGCAGTAATGTGACAAAATGTGGAAAACTTCAAAGGGGGCGAATACTTTTGCAACCCACTGTACATCCCCATAAAATCATTCAACAGCAACTGCATGCACAGTCTTTGTGGTACACAGCCTGTGTGGCACAATTGGTTAGTGTGTTTGGCTGTTAACTGCAAGGTTGGTGGTTTAAGCCCACCCAGGCATGGCCTTGCCTTTTGTGTTCAACTGTTGTCCGAAGAGAACCCCAGATAGCCAGGTAGATTCATCTCTCTCTCTATCTCTCTCTCTAGTAGGGATGGTCACCGCTTTCCGCGGAATTGTATTTTCCGCAACTTTAGGCAGAAATTGGTCATTCCGTTCCGTTTGGTCGGAACAGAATTGCTTTTTCAATCTGGCGGAATTCCGGAATTGCCTGTGAAATTCTGCCGATATCCGTTGATGGTTTTAAGCTGAAAATTCACTTAAATGGCATCAAGTCCTAGAGAGAGAGAAAGAGAGAGAGAGAGAGAGAGAGAGAGAGAGATCATTTTTCTCTTGGGTATATCACAATGGTACATGCTAGGCTGGCTTCAGCATGTAGTGTTGTTGATGGTATAGTGGTTAAATGAGTTACCTACCGCACACTGAGACCTGGGTTCATTTCCCAGCCCAGCCTGAGTTCAATTCCCAGCCACGGTATGTAAGATGGCTTTTGGTATAGTACAATTCCATGTATTAAGCAAGCTAATTTTTCTCTTGGATTGATCATAATGGTACATGCTAGGCTGGCTTTAGCATGTAGTGTTGTTGGTGGTATAGTGGTTAAATGAGTTACCTACCGCACACTGAGACCTGGGTTCAATTCCTAGCCACAGTATGTAAGCTGGCTTTTGAAATACTACAATTCCCTGGAAGATTAGACCCTGATGGAGGAGGAGTGAGGAAGGTATCCCTGATGTCATAAAGTAGTGTAGGCCTGCAATTAAATTCAATGAGATTTCTGACCTTAAAACACTGCTTTGTATTAAATCCAGATTTTTTTCTGGGACTTTTGATGTGTATTTTACTCAACCATGTCTTCCTCTAGGTATTAGACCCCATGAAACATCTTTTCTATCATTTTTCCAGTCAGCAGAAATGTTTTAAAATTTTGAAGTTCGCCTCCCCATTGAAGTCTATTGCGGTTCGCAAAAGTTCGCGTGACCCAAACCTTCCGCGGAAGTTCGCGAACGGGGATTTGCAAACCGAAAATCGGAGGTTCACGACATCTCTACTAGTAAACTCAGACTAACAACAGTACAAATTAGGTAAACTAGTACGTAGGTAAATAACAACTAATTATAATCCCTAGTAGTAGTAGTGTAGTATGGACTAGAAGTTGATAACTAAGGGCTGGTTCAGACGGACGTCTGCGTGGCGTCGCGTCTGGGGGCGTTGCGGCGGCTGCGCGGTCAGGCTTTCAGTAGCCTTCGCGTCGCATTCTGATGCGGTTGCGTTTTTTGTTCCCTTAGGGGGCCATTAGCCGTCGCAGGTTTGGCCGCCCCCTGGAAGCTACATGTCGCTTCCAGGGGCAGCTCGAACGCTCGCAAAAATCAGGACCCGAACGCCGTGATCGTGCAAACGTGTGCAAAAGCTCGGTGTAAACGCTCCCATTCACTTGAATGGAAGCGTGTACCGCGACGTTCCGAACGCTTGCTGTAAACGTTCCGCAAGCGTCCGTCTGAACCAGCCTTAACTCATGTGACCGACGGTGAATTTCAAAGTCTGTCACACACGGACGCAATCAATAGGGTCAGGCAGAGATGTGACAGGCAGTCACTCAGATGACAACAGATGCTGCCCTCTGTAAAGTAACTAACACAGTTCTGAAGCTAATAAACTCACAGCCTAACAACAGTACAAATTAGGTAAACTAATACGTAGGTAAATAACAACTAACTATAATCCCTAGTAGTAGTAGTGTAGTATGGACTAGTAGTCGATAACTAACTCGTGTGACTGACGGTGACAATCAAAGTCTGTCACACACTGACGCAATCAATAGGGTCAGGCAGAGATGACAGCTGACAGGCAGTCAGAGTCAGATGAGATCACAACAGATGCTGGCCTGTACACAGTCACTAACTAACACAGTACTGAAGCTAATAAACTCACAGACTAACAGTAGAAATTAAGTAAACTAGTACACAACTAACTATAATCCCTAACCTACCTAAGCTAGTAGTAGGCTAAGGCTACCTAGGCTAGCAGGCCTAGCCTGCACACAGACCTAACACTAGCCTAACTAACTATAACAATCAAATCACTATCTAACTATAAAACAATATAATCAATGTGTTAAGAATGTGTATAGGAGGTAAATCGCTTGGTTTAACAGTTGAAAAGCACTTGCTAGACACGCTGCAGCACTGGATATGCTCTCAGTACCGCTCAGTCACACAGCAAGGACGTGCTCCGCAACATGGCCACCGCCTTATATAGAGGAGGGGAGAGCCAGGCTCCCCTCCTCTGATTGGTTGCTAGTGCCTCGGCTGGGGGCCTTCTGATTGACCCGATGACGTCATCCCCTGGATACCAAAGCCGAATTTGTGATCACCCGTGATCACGTCCGAATTCGAGAGCGCTATTTGGGTACATTCGAATTCGGCAGCATCATAGCTCTTCGAATTCGACTTCGGCAGCCATGAAAATCTACCCATGATCACGGGTAAATTTGAATTCGCGATGCCTGGTGAGCACCACTGCTCACTGCTTCCTTTCCTGACAATAGCACAAAATCAGCACATCATCCCATAGCCGCAGTAGCCAGCTCAGGAGAGGTTCATCTGATTTTTGCTTAAATTGTTTTGCCAGATCATTTAGTTCAGGTTGTGTGTATTCCCTGAACTCCTCAATTTTGGTGTCTCTAGCTTTCCAATAATACACCTCTCCATCTGCAATGTCTTCTCTATCATGCTGACACTTCCTATGCTTAGTAATGAGAGGTCTGGCACTTTCCTTCTTCCTCTCAGGTAAAGTCAGCTTGTCTTTAATTTAAACCACTATCTCTTCATCCTCACTATCAAAAGACGATAGTATATCCTCGCTATCCCAATCCTGAGATGTGACAATTGTACGTATTCTGGTTTTGCTAATTGGCTTATGCCCCAATTTATTTCTTAAAGTATTAACAGACTTTGTGATAACGGCTGCACACTGCTCTTCCACTCTCTCAGCGCGGGACACCGTGCTGTGAACGCACTCTGAGGCAACAACAAGCTGGCCTCTTAAAACTTTAATCTCCTCTTCTGCTTTCTCCCTCCTTTGAGCCTCAATATGAATAGCATGAAGAAAATACCACCCAAACATGGATACTGTCTTCAGCTCTTTCTCATTGAGACCAAAAGAATCTAGCTCAAGATTTGGGATTATCTTATTTAGCAAACGCCTTAGCAACTTTACTCCAAGGACCCTGACTAGCCCATGCAGGTAGGTTGCACACCTCCTGCTCTGTCCTTTCCATGCATTTACTCCTTTTGAAAATTCTGCACAACATCCTGATCAGCTAACCCAAAACTGCACGTCTCAATCAAAATCAGTGCTGCCCCCACCCGAGCCCCCACTGTACTGTTATCCCTCCTGAAAGGATTGCAATATCTAACTTTTCTTATGCCAGCAGTGAGTTAGAGGACACCAGCAGTTTTGGAACAGGAAAATCATAGTAACATAATGTTAATCAGGCAAACAAAGATCAGTAACAGAATATTTACAAAAGGGTAAAAGACATAACATACAAACTATATATATATATATATATATATATATATATATATATATATATATATATATATATATATATATATAATTTCTAACATATGCACTATGATTTTTAATATATATACACTAATAAAACAGTAAGACTTAAGGTGCGTACACACGCACTACTATAGAGAACAACGGGTCCGTCATACCCTCCCGCTGGGCGGGCATTCTTCCTGCAGTAGTGCGTGTGTACAGTCTGTCAGACAGACTGATAAGGCTGTTTCTGAATGATCCGCTGAGCGAATCGTTTAGAAACAGCCTTATCAGTCGGCAGACAGACTGTATACGCGCACTACTGTCGGGAGAATGCCCGCCCAGCAGGAGGGTCTGACGGACCCGTCGTTCTCTATAGTAGTGCGTGTGTACGCACCTTTAGCTTGAGTCCTTTGAGAAATTATCAGGTTTCAATGTCCATTGTCTCCTTCAATCAGCATGTCCAGGTCAAAACAAATGAAAACTCCAAGACTCCTGCACACAGCCCATTGTCCTCTATCTTCATATCATCATCATGATGTCAAGCAGTCAGAGAGAGAGAGAGAGAAACAATGCACAGAGCCTTATATTTCTCCCATAGTCCCACCCCTTCCCTGCTTTGTTATTGGCTAAAGAGAGGTGATCTGTAATCCCTATAGCCACAGGAAACTCCACAATGATGAGCTGTACACGGGTACACTGAGCTGTACAAGAGCTACCATGTGGCTATCAAAACAATGAGTCATATGCTAGCGGCCATCTTAACCACTTGCCGACTGCCCACAGCCGATGGGCGGCGGCAAAGTGGACGCCGAAAGGACCGCAATACGCCGAATGGTGGCGGCTCCTTTCAGCTCGTAGGGGCAGCTATCGCGTCACTGGTGACGCGCGCTGCCCCTGGCAACAGGCTCCACCCACCCGCGACGCCATCCCACCGGCCGGTAGTAAGCGCCGGCGGAATGTTAATGCTCGATCGCCGCATACAAAGTGTATAATACCTCCTGCCCTGGTGGTCCCAATGATCGAGGGACCACCAGGGCAGGCTGCAGCCACCCTAAGTCGCACCCAAACACACTGATCTGCCCCCCCTGCCCTCTGATCACCCACAGCACACCTCAGACCCCCCCCCCCGCCCACCCCCCAGACCTGTTTGCACCCAATCACCCCCCTAATCACCCATCAATCACTCCCTGTCACTATCTGTCAGCGCTATTTTTTTTATTAGATCCTAATCTGCCCTCTGGGATCTCCTGATCACCCCCCCCCCCCACACACCCTCAGATCCTCCCCAGACCCCCCCCCCCCTGTGTATTGTTTACATCTATTCTCTCCACTAATCACCTGTCAATCACCTGTCAATCACCCGTCAATCACCTGTCAATCACCCATCAATCACCCCCTGTCACTAACACTGCCCACTCAGACCCTAACCTGCCTCTTACGGGCATCTGATCACCCGCCCACAACCTCAGATCACCCACAGACCCACTCTCAGATCACCTCCAAAGTGCATTGTTTACATCTGGTCTGCCATCTAGTCACCCACTGATCCCCCATCAATCACCCCCTGTCACCACCTGTCACTGCTACCCATCAGATCAGACCCCTATCTGCCCCTAGGGCACCCAATCACCCACCCACACCCTCAGAACACCCTTAGACCCCCCCCCCAGACCTCCCCCCTGTGTACTTTATACATCTATCCTCCCCTGTAATGACCTGTCAATCACCCCCTGTCACTGCCACCCATCAGATCAGATCAGACCCTAACCTGTCTCTTACGGGCATCTGATCACCCACCCACACCATCAGATCGCCCGCAGACCCACCCTCAGATCACCTCCAAAGTGCATTGTTTACATCTGTTATGCCATCTAATCACCCACTGATCACCCATCAATCACCCCCTGTCACCACCTGTCACTGCTACCCATCAGATCAGACCCCTATCTTCCCCTAGGGCACCCAATCACCCGCCCACACCCTCAGAACACCCTTAGACCCCCGCAGACCTCCCCCCCTGTGTACTGTATACATCTATCCTCCCCTGTAATGACCCGTCAATTACCCATCAATCACCCGTCAATCACCCGTCAATCACCCCTGTCACTGTCACCCATCAGATTAGATCAGACCCTAACCTGCATCTTACGGGCATCTGATCACCCACCCACTCCATCAGATCGCCCGCAGACCCCCCCTCAGATCACCTTAGCGCACCTAGGCTGCAAAAAAGTGTCACACATGTGGTATCGCTGTACTCAGGAGAAGTAGTATAATGTGTTTTGGGGTGTATTTTTACACATACCCATGCTGGGTGGGAGAAATATCTCTGTAAATGACAATTTTTTGATTTTTTTTTTACACACAATTGTCCATTTACAGAGATATTTCTCCCACCTAGCATGGGTATGTGTAAAAATATACCCCAAAACACATTATACTACTTCTTAGTGTTGGGCGAACACCTAGATGTTCGGGTTCGCGAACGTTCGCCGAACATCGCCGCGATGTTCGGGTGTTCGCGCCGAACTCCGAACATAATGGAAGTCAATGGGGACCCGAACTTTCGTGCTTTGTAAAGCTTCCTTACATGCTACATACCCCAAATTGGCAGGGTATGTGCACCTTGGGAGTGGGTACAAGAGGAAAAAAAATATTTGAAAAAGAGCTTATAGTTTTTGAGAAAATTGATTGTAAAGTTTCAAAGGAAAAACTGTCTTTTAAATATGGAAAATGTCATGTTTCTTTGCACAGGTAACATGCTTTTTGTCGCCATGCAGTCATAAATGTAATACAGAGAAGAGGTTCCAGGAAAAGGGACCGGTAACGCTAACCCAGCAGCAGCAGCACACGTGATGGAACAGGAGCAGGCGCAGGAGGAGAAGGCCATGCTTTTTGAGACACAACAACCCAGGCCTTGCATGAGGACAAGAAGCGTGCGGATAGCATGCTTTTTACCGCCATGCAGTCATAAATGTAATAAAGATAAGAGGTTCAATAAACAGGGACCGGGCGTCAACGCTAACCCAGCAGCAGCAGACGTGATGGAACAGGAGGAGGCGCAGGAGGAGAAGGCCACGCTTTCAGGTGCAACTCAGGCCTTGCATGAGGACAAAAAAATGTGTGCGCAAAGCAATGCAATGAGTAGTTTTCAGGACACAATGGGCTATTCGGAGGAGCTATTCCCACCCCCACAATCTTCTACCTGTGAAAGGTCAATGGAACAGCCACAAATGTTGTGCCCGGATTCACAACCTTTTTCTGTGGAAAATGCACCTCGCACTGAAATGCAAGGCGAGGCCGAGGATGAACATGACGTCAACAACTCAACATGACGCAAAATGGGGGCGGAACAGAAAGCTGCTTTCAATGTTTTGAAGGCCTTAATTGCTTCCGGTGGCCAGTTAGATGCATCATTCATCACACCCAAATCCCAGAGCAATGTGTGCAGGAATTTGAATCTCAGGAGGTGTACCGAGATCATCTGGACAAGTGACCAAGTGACAAGTGACAAAGTGACCAGTGACAAAGTGACAAAATGACAAAGTGACAAAATGACAGTGACAAGTGACAAAGTGAGAAGTGACAAGTGACAAAGTGACAAGTGACAAAATGACAAAGTGACAAGTGACAAAGTGAGAAGTGACAAGTGACAAGTGACAAAATGACAAAGTGACAAGTGACAAAGTGACCAGTGACAAAGTGACAACTGACAAAGTGACAAAATGACAAAGTGACAAAGTGACAAAGTGACCAGTGACAAAGTGACAACTGAGAGGTTGTTCTGGGGAGCTCCACTGCACTCAGTCGCATATGAGGAGAGGTCTCGTCGGGACTGCTGATCCTCCTCAGCTTGCTCAAAGCCTTGAGGGTTCCTGAAGATCCTCTGCTTGGAGTTCGCCGGGGTTCAGCTTGGTGTCGGGGTCGGCGGCGTCCTCCTCACTCCAACGTGGCAGATCTTCTGTTGAAGGAAAAAAAAAACAAACATTGTTAAAAGTCCAGTACCGCTTCTGAAGGACTCACCAAGAGATGCAGGAGTGCTTCAATCTAGCGCACCATCGCTCGCTGGGTGATGTCCCTGCCTACGCGCTGGAATTCTACGCTGCACATGCTAGCACGCATTCCAGCAGCTAGTAGCTACCAAGCTTCTGTGGATCTGATTGGGCCACCATGTTGGATCTCTGCCAAGTCCTCCAAAATTTTGAGCAATCCACGTTGCGTGACTGAGCAGTGACAACTCTACAGTCAGCATTACAATACCACTGCTGTGTTTACTGAAGAAATCAATGTTGAAGATGGAAACCGCTGGCATGATGCAAGTGGGGGATTCTGAAGATGAAAACGATCAGCGTGATGATACCAACATCAGGCAACCTGCCTCAGGAAACGCTGGTACCAGCTATGACAAAGAACAGGACGAGGAACAGCTGGAGTTGGAGCAGGAATTGGATGCCCCCACTGCCGAGGGACAGAGCGGTGCACGTTGGACTTCCACAATTTAGCGGGAAAGGACAGCAGAAGAGGAAGAAAGTGATGCTGGTGACGAATATGGTGCATCACAACAATCACAACGCTTACAAGAACATGAAGACAGAGGAGTCTGGCAGGACTCTCTGGCACACATGGCTCAATTCATGCTAGACTGCATTGAACACGGCCCGCGCATTATTCACTATTCATTATTATTCATTATTCTGGAATCTGGACAACACCAATTACTGGGTTTATACCCAGTTTATACAAACACAATGTTAAAAAACTGATTGAAGAAAGTGTCAGACAGGTCAAAAATGGAACAATTCCAGCAGGCCCTTGAGGATGGAGACTTTAGAGAGGAGATTGACATCCTCCTCCTTCTCTAGCCAGTTGTACGCCGACAGACTGACTTCAGCAAACCCAGGAGGACCAGGAGGGCAGCAAAGAACACAAGCTGCTGCTAGTGCCGAAAAGGGAATAGTATTGGCAGTGTCCTTGGAGTGGGAACATTTTCTGACACCCATGCAGCAGCCCACAGAACAGCAATCGGGCAGTTCCACGTCCTCCAACACCAATCGCCTGGAGAAGATGGTCAAGGTCCAGGACTACATGTCAGATGGCGTAGCTGTGTTGAACAATCCATCTGCAGACAGACGGTGAGTGTGACAGGCAGCACAGAAGGACCATGGCAACTCACTCATAGTACCACAGTTTGATAGTGCTGCCCAAAAAATGATATGGATCCGTGGACCCGGGCACTGCGGGCAGTACTGGGAAGTGGGAACGCAGATTTTAGTACCTAAACACACGATACAACATGTTTTCCGGGGTCGGACTCTGAGGCACATACAGATGGTCCCGATCATCATCCTCATCATACAACTCTTCTCCTGAGTCTGACCCACCCACCACCTCTGCCACCCCAACATCCCCAGACACAGACCCCTCATCGTCCTCAACATTAACTTGGGATGCTGGCCTGAGCCAGACCTCCTCCTCCACATCAGGCCCCATCATCTCCTCAATGGCAGCCCTCATTAATCGTTCTGGCGACGGACCGATGGACACAACATTCTCCTCCGGAGAGGGCTGCTGCTGACCACTGGCTGCTGGGGTGGATGTTATAGCTTGCGTGGGGCGTTGGCTGTTGCTGTTGTTGGGAGTGCTGCTCACAGCGGAGGTCTCTGAGGAACTCATGGTGAGCTCATATAGTGGTTGGCGGTGAGTGGAGTATTACTGATCCCAGCAATATACACACTGACTGGCAGAGTACGCAATGCTATATAGTCTGGCTGAGCGGTGTACACAGAGTGGCAGTACACACAATGCTATATAGTCTGGCTGAGGAGTGTACACAGAGTGGCAGTACACACAATGCTATATAGTCTGGCTGAGCGGTGTACACAGAGTGGCAGTACACACAATGCTATATAGTCTGGCTGAGCCGTGTACACAGAGTGGCAGTACACACAATGCTATATAGTCTGGCTGAGCCGTGTACACAGAGTGGCAGTACACACAATGCTATATAGTCTGGCTGAGCCGTGTACACAGAGTGGCAGTAAACAATGCTATATATAGCGTGGCTGAGCGAGGTACACAGTGGCAGTACACACAATGCTATATAGTCTGGCTGAGCGGTGTACACAGAGTGTCAGTAAACAATGGTATATAGTCTGGCTGAGCGGTGTACACAGAGTGGCAGTAAACAAAATGCTATATATAGCGTGGCTGAGCAAGGTGCACAGTGGCAGTACACACAATGCTATATAGTCAGGCTAAGCCGTGTACACAGAGTGTCAGAAAACACAATGCTATATATAGCGTGGCTGAGCGAGGTGCACAGTGGCAGTACACACAATGCTATAAAGTCTGGCTGAGCCATGTACACAGAGTGGCAGTAAACACAATGCTATATATAGCGTGGCTGAGCGAGGTACACAGTGGCAGTACACACAATGCTATATAGTCAGGCTAAGCCGTGTACACAGAGTGTCAGAAAACACAATGCTATATATAGCGTGGCTGAGCAAGGTGCACAGTGGCAGTACACACAATGCTATATAGCCAGGCTAAGCCGTGTACACAGAGTGTCAGAAAACACAATGCTATATATAGCGTGGCTGAGCGAGGTACACAGTGGCAGTAAACAATGCTATATATAGTGTGGCTGAGCGAGCGGTGTACTACTGTTCCCAGCAGTGACACACAATGACTGGGGGGGACCCTGGCTAGCGTGGCTGGAGAGCGAACTACCCTGCCTGCCTACCCAAAGCTAAACCCACAGAGAAATGGCGGAGATATGACGTGACCGTTCGGCCAATCAGAGCGCGTTCGGGCCCGAACCACGTGACCCGTTCGGCCAATCACAGCGCTAGCCGAACGTTCGGGGAACGTTCGGCCATGCGCTCTTAGTTCGGCCATGTGGCCGAACGGTTTGGCCGAGCACCGTCAGTAGTTCGGCCGAACTCGAACATCACCCGAACAGGGTGATGTTCTGCAGAACCCGAACAGTGGCGAACACTGTTCGCCCAACACTACTACTTCTCCTGAGTACGGCGATACCACATGTGCGACACTTTTTTGCAGCCTAGGTGCGCTAAGGGGCCCAACGTCCTATTCACAGGTCATTTTGAGGAATTTGCTTTCTAGACTACTCCTCACAATTTAGGGCCCCTAAAATGCCAGGGCAGTGTAGGCACCCCACAAGTGACCCCATTTTAGAAAGAAGACACCCCAAGGCATTCCGTTAGTAGTATGGTGAGTTCATAGAAGTTTTTATTTTTTTTGTCACAAGTTAGTGGAAAATGACACTTTGTGAAAAAAAAATCAATTTCCGCTAACTTGTGACAGAAAATAAAATCTTCTATGAACTCACCATACTGCTAACGGAATACCTTGGGGTGTCTTCTTTCTAAAATGGGGTGACTTGTGGGGTTCCTATACTGCCCTGGCATTTTAGGGGCCCTAAACCGTGAGGAGTAATCTAGAAACCAAATGCCTCAAAATGACCTGTGAAATCCTAAAGGTACTCATAGGACTTTGGGCCCCTTAGCACAGTTACCACAATTGACCCCATTTTGGAAAGTAGACACTTCAAAGTATTCAGAGAGGGGCATGGTGAGTCCGTGGCAGATTTCATTTTTTTTTTGTCACAAGTTAGCAGAAATGGAAACTTTTTTTTTTTTGTCTCAAAGTGTCATTTTCCGCTAACTTGTGATAAAAAAATAAAATCTTCTATGAACTCACCATGCCTCTCAGTGAATACTTTGGGATGTCTTCTTTCCAAAATGGGGTCATTTGGGGGGTATTTATACTATCCTGGAATTTTAGCACCTCATGAAACATGACAGGTGCTCAGAAAAGTCGGAGATGCTTCAAAATGGGAAAATTCACTTTTTGAACCATAGTTTGTAAACGCTATAACTGTTACCCAAACCAATAAATATACACTGAATGTTTTTTTTTTTTATCAAAGACACATAGCACAATAAATTTGGACAAAAATGTATACAGAAATTTTACTTTATTTGACAAATTTTATCACAGAAAGTTGAAAAAAATCATTTTTTTGACAAAATTCATGTCTTTTTTGATGAATATAATAAAAACTAAAAATCGCAGCAGCAATCAAATAGCATCAAAAGAAAGCTGTATTCGTGACAAGAAAAGGAGGGAAAATTAATTTAGATAGTAGGTTGTATGACCGAGCAATAAACCGTTAAATCTGCAGTGGTCTGAATGGAAAAAAAAGGCTCTGGTCCTTTAAAGAGAACCTGTACTGAGTACAAATATTTAAAATAAACACATGAGGTAACTTCAAATGAACATCAGTTCCTCTCAGAAGCTCACCATTTTCTTCTGACAATAATCCCTTCCAGTTCTGACAATATTTTGTCAGATCTGAAATATATCAGTTGCTGTCAGTAAAATATCAGTTGCTGTCAGTTATAGCTAAGAGGAAAACTGATGTACCAAGTAATGTCCATATTTCCCTATGGCTCAAGTGGGCGATGTTACAGTTTAACGGTGTGCTGACCAGAAAGCTGTTATGGGTAATGGCCACTTTCAAAATGGAGGACGGAAAATTTCCTTGATCACAGTGAACAAATAGGATGCGAGACAGGAGAAAGACACTGAGGAGTAGACTACATGGAAGGTAAGTATCACTTGTGTATGCTTATTTTGACTTTTAATTTTCAGTTTAGGTTTTCTTTAAAGAGACTCTGTAACTAAATGTTCAACCTTTTTTCTAATATCCTACAAGTTCCTATATCTATTCGAAAGTACTCTGGCTTACTGCAGCCTTTTCTAGTTGCTAAATTGCTGTAATAAATCAAATTTACTCTCCTTTGCCAAGCTTGTCGGCCCAAAGAGGAAGTGGCTGTAATTGTTTACAGACAGGAGGAGGTTACACTGATAGCCCTGCTCTAAATCTCTTTGCGTCTATCAAACACTGAAAACTGTGAAAAGCAGAGCTCACACATTCCCTGCTCTCAGTAACTCAGTATCATCTACTGATAAAAGCTGATAATTGTGAGAAGCATAGCTCATAGACTATTGCAGAATGCAGACACGGACCTGCAATCAGTAATCACTACTAAAGACTGCAGCATTCTTTACAAGGTGAAACTTCTTCCAAACTATAAAATAAACTCTAAAGGCTGAATTTATTGTTCAAAATATAACCTTTCATGGATACTGTAATGCAGTTTACAGGAACATGCAATATTATGATGAACTTCCTGTTTGGCAGCCATATTGTTTGTTTACAAAAACAGTTTATAAAACTGCTTTTTGGGGCCAGGATCCTGGTGGGGAGCAGTGAAAATGTGACAGAGGGGGGCAGGAGATGAAAACATACAGGCTGGTATGGTTATTTATATGAGGTTTTTAGGTTACAGATTCTCTTTAAGGGCTCTTTCACACCAGAGCCCTCTTTCGGCGTTTTAACGCAAAGTCTGTACTTTGCGTTAACCAAGGTAAAAGGAAAGTCCATAGACTTTCATTTTACCTTTCACACCCGACGCTGCATTTCGATGCGTTGCGGTACGACGCATCCCGGCGCATTTTATCGTCGGGAATCGGCGCTTCCCCTTCGGGTAAATTAACTACTACCACCGCTACTCAGCATCACACCGCAGATTCCCGACAACACGCCGCAACGCCTGCAGGAGCCGTTCTCCTGCACGTTTTGAGTGTGTAACCGGCCTAAGGGGTAGAAAGACTGTGGTCCTCAAGTGGTTTAAACAAGTCAATGTTTCAATGTTTAAATGGCAGAAAGTCAGTAAAACAATCTTAGCATCACAGGAAGAGACAGAAACTAAATTAAATGATTGACATAAGAGTGGAGCAAGCTGATCTTGTAATTTCTTATAGAAGGGTGCTGAATAACCATCCAGTCTGGGGCATTTGCCATTCTTAGAGGATCTAATTGCATACAAGATACATAGTTAGTGACAAAATACAAAAAAATGGTATTCGAATACAAAATACAGAATTGGTATTGACAGTGATAAAAGTAACATAATAAATAAAATGTATAATGATTTCCAATACACAAAAGGGGGATAGAGCCCTGCCCTTGCAAGCTTACAATCTAAAGGGAATGGGGGGGGGGGGGGACAAGAGGAGGGGTAGTATACAACAAATATATAGAGGCAGTGTGTTTTAGGTTACCTAGTAGGAGTGCAATATGGCCTTAGTACAAAGGGAAGTGGCCTAAGGTAGCGTATATATGCTTGTCGGAACAAGTGAGTTTTTAGAGAGCATATAAAGGTAACAAAGGTAACAAAGGTTGGTGAGTGACGGATGTGTTGTGGGAGTGCATTCCAGAGGAGGGGTGAAGCGCATGCAAAATCTTGTAAAGGTGAATGTGAAGAGGTAGAGGACAACAGAAGATCATATGCAGATCTGAGATTGCGATTGGGTTTGTATCTGGAAATAAGTGAGGATATGTACTGAGATTGTGGAGAGCTTTGTAGATTAGGGTTAGGAGTTTGAACTGGATCCTTTGATTAATTTACAGCCAGTGAAGAGCTTGACAAAGGGGCAGCAGAGGAAGATCGAGAAGAGAGATGAATGAGACGAGCAGCTGAGTTCTGTACCGACTGGAGCGGGGCCAGTCTGTTAGAAGGTAGTCCACAAAGTAGTATATTGCAGTAGTCCAGACGAGATATTATAAGAGCAGGTATTAACATTTTAGTTGTGTCTTGAGTGAGAAAATGTCGGATGCAAGATATGTTTTTGAGTTGGAGATGGCAGGAGCTGGTTATGGAGTGAACATGAGGAGTAAAAGAGAGAGATGAGTCGAATATTACCCCCAAGCACCGTGCTTTGGGAACTGAAGTTATGGGAGTGTTATTAACATTTATTGTTACTTCAGGCAGAGAGGTGGACAGAGACGGTGGAAAAATTATCAGTTCTGTTTTACTCATATTAAGTTTTAAGAAGCGAGAGGACATGAAGGAGGATATAGCAGATAAGCAGTCAGGAACACATTTGAGGAGGGAGTTAAGGTCTGGGGCCGAGAGGTACAGTTGTGTATCGTCTGCATACAGGTGGTATTGAAACCCAAATCAGTTGATTAAGTCACCAAGACCATGCATGTAGATGGAAAAGAGGAGGGGATCCCGACAGACAAAGCATGAGGAGAAGAGATCTGATCTGAGTAGGAGACTGTGAAGGACCTTCCAGAGAGGTAGGTTGATAACCATGTGTGAGCGAGGCCCTTTATTCCTACATATGAAAGTATTTGTAGGAGTAAAGTGTGGTCGACAGTATCAAATGCTGATGACAGGTCAAGAAGGATGAATATGGAAAATTGACCTTTGGCCTAGGGCACCAGAAATTTAGGGGCGGCTCAGTGAGGGACAGTAAAGCTGTTCTATGCAGCCATCCCTATCTGCAAGGACTGCTTTAACCTTTGAACTCTCTGTCCTGTGTACTTGTGTAGTCTCTGCAAGACCTGTAAGCTCTATACTGCAAGTACACTTCAGCCTAACTCACATGGTGGCACAATGGGTCCATCATTAATGAGATGGCAAACGTAACGTAAAAGTTCTTAAGGAAAATATAACTTATAATTTATACGTGTATTACTGAAATAGTTATTGTCTGTGACATCCAATGATGTAAGTACAATTCTCATTGGGGCACACAGAGATAACAACCATACAGACGGTATAGTTGGCCTTGGGCGGTACAAAATACAAATCTGGCCCTGATCAAGTAGGGAGTTAGCAGATAAATAATGGCTTAATTCTGCATGTATATGGAATTCAAGTAGTTTGGATGCAAATGGGAGAAGTGACACTGGGCGGTAGTTGGCGAGTGTGGTGAGATCTAGAGATGGTTTTTTAAGTAGTGGTGTCACAACAGCTTTTTTGAGTGGGGACGGAAAGATGCCAGTGGAGAGGGACAGGTTAAATAGCGATGTTAGAGCAGGCATGAGAGATGAGGATAGCTGCGGAATGAAATGGGAGGGAATAGGATCCAAAGGACAGGTGGTTAGATGAGCTTTGGATATTATAGAGGAGAGAAAATGTTCAGAGAGTGGAGAGAAGGCAGTTAGAGAGCAGTCAATGAGAGGTGTGGAGGTGGGATTTGAGGGCTGCATGGAGAAATCACTTCGGATTTTGTCAATTTTATCAGTGAAGTATGTTGCAAATTCTTCAGCTGATAGTTGAAGTTGCTGAACAAGCGTTTTGGATTGTGAAAATTGGGGGATATTAGGGAAGAAAAATAGGACTGTTTTGCCACAGAGAGCGCATTTCTGAAGTTGTTCAAGGCTATTTTATATGAGATGAAGTCCTCACTTGTGTTACTTTTTCTCCAACGCCATTCAGCTGCTCTAGAGCATCTTTTTAACTGTTTAGCGGCTTAGGTATGTCAAAACTTTGTCTCTAAGGGCCATTTTTGGTTAATCATGGTATTTCCCCATTATATTTGCATTTGACACTTGGTGGCCTCATGATTGCTGCATTTGACACTTGGTGGTGGCTTTATGATTTCTTTATGTGACACTTGGAGTCTAACGATCGCTGCATTTGATGCTTGGCGGTCTCGTCATTGCTGCAAGCAGCATTTTCTCAAAAATCCTACCACAGCTAGTCACATGTCCTAGCATATTATTGTGCTTTTCTATAGTCCTGACATATTTTGCAGCCCTTTATAGGGTACTTAGTTATGTCACTGACCGTTCTCAGAGGACCTCACAAATATAATCCCTGGCATGTGTATAGTTACTAGGGATTTTTGTTTTGTTTTTGTTTAATTAAAGGAAATGGGGCTTCATACAAAAATAATTTTTGGGCAAGCCCACTGTCCGCTGTTAAGTTTGCATACACTGAGCCCTACCTAGGGATGCTCACCGAATTTCGCGGAATTCAGATTCCCGCGATTCCGATTGGAAATTGGCAATTTCGTTCCGTCGCATCGGAACGGAATTGCTATAGCGCTAACCGGTAATTCCAGAATTGCTATTAGGAATTCTGTCGGAATTCAGATTTTTTTCAGCCAATCAGAAAGCAGACCCTAGACAGAAGCTTAAAAGTGAAACCAACAGGATTTCTGCATGAAAATCGGAATTTCTGCACCAATTAGAGTCTTAACAAAAACCAACCAATCCTACATTAGCAGCCGGCTCCCTAGCTACTTATCATCAGCTATCCCATAGAGATGGGAAGTTCGGATCTTTTCAATGATTCGGATGATTCGAATCGGATCATTGAAAAGATCCGGATCTTTGATCCGAATCTCGGATCATTTTACTAGGGAAGCATTCGGGGGTGAAATGACTAGCAGGACAGGACTTTCCGTGCAGTGGACAGAGAAGGGGAGGAGGGTGGGCACACAGAGAAGGGGAGATGGTGGACAGAGACGGGCAGGGAGTGGACAGAGAAGGAAGGAGGGACGAGCAGAGAGCAGAAATGTTTGTTTGCACACATTACCCACATGCTGCAATCATATGCTTTACATATATTTCACCTATATGTTCATCTGTATACTTTGAATGCAAACGTCGCACAGTGAAAGAAAGCATTCCCCAAAGCATTCCCAGAAGTGAAGTGCAGCTGTTTAGAGCAGTGCAGGAGGATCATATTGCCCTGCAATCACAGTGCCTGCCCTTCTAGCCCAGCACGCTGTCTACAAAGTTACTGAGCTGTGCTTCTGAGCCAAAAGTTTCCAATTTGTTCACTATGCAGCACTATGGAACAGACAGCCTATAATGAGCAGCACATTATAGCCAGTATGTGTGCTCTACACATATCTGGCAGTGGCACCGATGTCCCCTCTCTCTGATCTACCTGTCCCTGCAAGGCTGGCTCCCCTGGAACTGAGCGATCCAACTCTGCTCTGCTTCCAGGACCCCGCTGCCCGCTGAGAGGGGAGCATGCTGCTCCTGGCCCCGCCTCCTTTGTGATCCGAATCACTCATTTTGATGATTCGGATGATTCGACTCACAAAGGAGATTCGGATCAAAGATCCGAATCGTTCATGATCCGGACAACACTACTATCCCACCCATTTTGTATATAAGAGAGGTGTGCTGTCACGAAGCTTGTGGGTTTCAGTCTGATGTTGGAGAGAGAGGAGAGACTATATAAACCAAAAGACTTTTTAAAGACTGTGTGAGAGAATTAGTTTGGTGTGAGCTATATTAGCAGTAGTAGCTAGCTAGCTAGGTGTATTTGTGAGAGAGTGACAGACAGATTGTTAGTTTGAGTGATAGATTGTAATGTAGTGTGTTAGTAGTTGCGGTGTGGAGAGAGAGTTAGACAGAGCCAGCCAGGCCGCAGGCTTAGTGTTTGACAGAGTGAGAGTGAGTTAGGTGATTGCTTAGTTGAGTGTAGTGCAAGTTTTTTTTTTTTGTTTTCTAAGTTCATTTTTTTTCTTTATTTTGTTTTTTTTTATTTATTCTCTTTATTTCACCCCCTTACTTTGTTATCTGTTCTGTCGCTCATACCCCTTCCCCAATAAAGTTTGTGGCCCCAAAACAATGGAGCGAGAGCAGCACCTATTTCCTGCCACTCCAAAAAGAAAATGGAGTGATGGTGCTGTTGGTGAAGTACGTGATCAGGTTGAAAGTGGCAGCAGCAGCAGGAAGCGCACCCCCCTGGTTGGAGATCTCTTCCCTGTGTTCGCACACAGGAAAATTTTGACAGAGCAGCAAGCGAAGAAAGTTGTCGATTATTTAGATCAGGAACCCTCTACCCAGTCTGAGGGACTTGAAGCTAGTTGCAGCAGCACCAATAGTGGCCGCCAGGTTCCTCATGACCAGAACCCGACCGCAGCTGCTTCTCTTGACGAGGTTGCTTCCTCCCAGTACTCTGCTCCAGAAGTAAAGCACACCTACGTTGATGAGAGAGATGTGCAGAAGGATTGGGAGGAGGCATTGGAGGAGACCATGGGACCAAGCTCCCAAGAAGTGGTGGGTTCTGTGGTGACAGAAACGGCACCTGTGTTTTCTTCATCCAGTGTCACCAGTCAACATCACCACCAGTCAACTACAGAGGTGTTTGATGGCCGTGTGGAGGGTCCAGAAGAGTCACTTATGGGTTCCAGTGCTTTGGTTGAACTGGATGATATTTTGGATGATGAGGCGGCTAATCTAACGTGGTCGCCATCTGGGTTAGGCACTAGCAGGCGTGAGCAGCATGGAGAAACAGAGCAGACGGTTGGCCAGCAGCCTGCAAGTGCTTTCCCGTCTGTCAGTACCCACCACTCCAATGCTGAGCATGGACGTGCTAGAACAGGTCACACCACTGCTCCACGTGCATGCACGTTCCCATCATGGAATTATTTTACTGTTCTGGAGTCTGTTCTGTGTGCCGTAAATCGGTGAGCAGAGGCAAATCAAGCACCGGGTTTGGCACTTCAGGGCTGATAAGCCATCTGCGCAACCACCACAGACAGGAGTTCAAATATGTAAGAAATTACAATAATATGGGTGGAGGAAAAGCAGCAGCAACAGGCCCCTCCTCTTCTTTTTCTACTTGTCCTGTCCCAATCCAACCTGCTCAGTCCCATTCCAGTTCAAATCCCTCTGCATGCCAGGCTGGAAGAGGACTCCAGACCTCGGCAAGCACCTCATCATCACCCTCGTTGGTTTCCTCTCAGTCACCAGTGTTCCAGCGTCAGGCCTCTGTGCCAGAAATGTTGCAGAGGAAGCGGAAGCTCCCTGCAAGTGATCTGTTTGTTGTTAATAATGCACTCCTGGCAAGGCTGTTGGGCCAACAGCTGCTACCCTACCAGTTTGTGGACTGTGCCCCCTTCCGCAGACTGATGAACAGTGTTGCTCCACTATGGCGTATCCCCAGCCGCCATTATTTTGCCAGTAATGCTATCCCTGCCCTTCACCAGCACATTGTGGAGTGTGTCAGCCGGTCTATGGATCATGCTGTCGGTGGCAAGGTGCACTTCACTATGGATGGCTGGAGCAGCAGGCATGGGCAGGGTAAGTATCTAACTTTTACAGCCCATTGGGTCACCCTCCATGGTGCTGCTGAGGAGGGTGCAAGATCTGGGGCATCTCAGCTGGTGGTGCCACCACGTGGGTTGAAGGGGAGGCCTGTTTTATTTCCCTCTGCTACCTGTTCTGTCCAAGTCCAGTCTGCCGTTGCTGAGCCTCCCAGCAAGTGGTTCCGCTGCTACACTAGTCTGCAGCACCATTGATGCCAAGCAGTGCTGAAACTGGAATCCATGGATGAGAACAGGCAAACCAGATCTGTAATCCTTGCAGCCTTACAGGATCAGATTTGGCAGTGACTGACCCCACTGAAAACTGGAGACAGGTGTAGTGGTGTCTGATAATGGTGCCAACATGTTGGCCGTCATTTCGCAAGGTGACTACACTCCCTTACCTTGCTTGGCCCACGTCTTCAACCTTGTAGTGCAGAAATTTTTACGCACTTTTGATGGGTTGCAGGACCCTGTGGCCTCAGCACGAAAAGTGTCAGCCCACATCCGTCGCTACACAACCGCCACCGCAGCACCGGCTTTTTTCCGATTGTCCGACGCATTGGAACTCCACCCTCCACATGCTGGAGAGGTTGTGGGAGCAGGGAATGGCGGTCAGGCTATACCTGTCTCAGACATCGTCCCCCAGAACAGGGCCAATGGACTACATTAACATTACTAGGGACCAGTGGCAGCTGATTGGACAGGTGTGCAAAGTGTTGGAGCCGTTTGAGCAGGCAACAAAAGTGGTCAGTGAGGAGCACTGCAGCATATCAGAAGTGCTCCCTCTTACCTCCATGCTGGACAAGGCTCTTGACAAACTGCTCGAACAGGGGGAGGAAGCCCTAGCCCTACTGAACAGTGGTGATGACGAGTCAAGTGGGGGAGTGAGTGAGCATGCTCAAGTCCTGAATGAGGAGGCAGAGCTTGTGGAAGTGGAAGAGCCCATTGTCCAGGGGTGGGAAGAAGATTCTGATGATGTGGAGCTGGAGCATGACAACAGTTCTGACAGCCAGGAAGACCAGGAAGAGGTGATTAATGGCAGACGTCTCTTCCCTATGGCTGCCCATATGCTCCAGTGCCTCCGGAAGGACCCCCGGATTAAAACTCTAAAATTAAGGCTCGACATGTCAGTGACCACCATCTTAGATCCCCGGTGCAAGGGGAAAATGCGGCAGTTCATACCCCCCTCCCAAGCAGATGCCAGGATGAGCCAGATCCGGGATGCCCTTCTTCGTTGGGTAGAAGATGCGTTTCCTGCACCTGTATCCCGGGCCAAAGCTACCAAGCCTCATCATACTCAGCAAAGGTCTCGTGGTCCCACTCCCAGCAGCAGCACCAATAGCCAATCTGTGAACCTGCTAAGTATGTTGAAGGAATTTTATCAGCCAATGCCAGACACTCCTTCTAGCAGCAGCACCATCAGCGGACAAAGTGGTCACCGCCAGTGGCTGGCCCGTATGGTGAACGAATACTTGGGGTTGGCCAGTGCTCCAGACAATATGGAGAGTAATGATGACCCAATGAGGGGGGGCGTGGCCGGCTATGGAGGAGTGAGGACACATCTCACAGCAGCTCCTCTGGCACACTTAGAATCCTGCTCCATCCTCCTGCTAGACCCTGCATCCGCCCGATCGCCGCACACCACCTGGCAGCCAAGACCCTGGGCATCTCCCTGACGCCAGCCATGACTAAATACGGGCCTCCTATGGCCGACACTGCAGCAGAGAAGCTGGCAAGATTTGCACATGGAGCTGCCCAAGATGGCTCCAGCCAGCCTGCAACCATGCCACCCACAGCTGAGGCAGCTGCAGAGGCCAGCATCAACTCTCCCCCTGCTGAAACATCCCAGGAGGCAGAGGAGGAATCAAGCCCAATCTCAGCACATGAAGTAAGTGACTCAGCAGAGCCCAAACCCCAGAGGAAAAAGCATAGGAGGGGAGGAAAGAAGAAGCAGGCCCAGACTGTAATGGAGGGGGAATCAGAGGAGGAGGAGGGAGAACCCAGAAGATCAGATCTCCTAGAAGCTATAAAAGCTCTCCAACTCAGCCTAACAACAAGATTAGACACCCTCCAGACAAACCTCTCCTTTGTAAAGGACGATATGAAGAAGATGAGGGAAAGGGCAGTGGAGTCTGAGAGGAGGATCAGTGACCTGGAGGATGCCATGAGGCCTCTGCAGGCAGCACAAGCTGACATTAATACCACTTCTAACTCACACAGCCTGAAGCTGGACGACCTTGAAAACAGGTCTCGCAGATCGAATCTCCGCTTTGTGGGCTTCCCAGAAAAGTCAGAGGGAACCACCCCAGAAATATTCCTAGAAAATTGGATAAAATCCTCCATTAGTGATCTAGAACTCTCTCATACCTTCTCTATAGAGAGAGCACACAAAATCCCCGGAGGCCCACCAAAACCAGGTGCAGCACCAAGACCTATGGTAGCAAAACTGCTTAATTATAGAGATAAGGTGGACATACTCCGCAAGGCAAGAAATTCCCCTGACCTTACCTATAATGGCATAAAAGTCTCCATTTACCAGGATTTCTCATCCGAGGTGCAGAGGCTACGCATCTCCTTCCAGGCAGTGAAGGCAGGCCTTAGAGCCAAACAAGTGGAGTACAATATGCAATTCCCTGCTAAGCTCAGGGTTCAATACAGAGGAAAGACACTTTTCTTCACGACTCCAGCTGAAGCAATTACTTGGATGGAAGCAAAGGGCATTCCTATCCCAGTTCTGGAAAAGAAAAGGAAGCGCTAGCCTTGTGGGGTTAAAACTGTCCCTTTTTGTCTTGTCACAAGATAAATGATCAGCTCCTGTTAAAGGGGAACTGAAGAGAGAGGTATATGGAGGCTGTCATGTTTATTTCCTTTTAATCAATACCAGTTGCCTGGCAGCCCTGGTGGTCTATTTCTCTGCAGTAGTATCTGATTAAAACCAGAAACAAGCATGCAGCTAGTCTTGTCAGATCAGACTTATAAGTCTGAACCACTGAAACACCTGATCTGCTGCATGCTTGTTCAGGGGCTATGGCTAATAGTATTAGACGCAGAGGATCAGCAGGGCTGCCAGGCAACTGGTATTGTCTAAAAGGAAATAAACATGACAGCCTCCATATACCTCTCTCTTCAGTTCCCCTTTAAGGAATCCTCTTAGAGCTTTGCTCACGGGTGTCGATTCAGACTTTGACGGAATGATCTACATTTGGTGAGATATAATATTGACTGAGCTCTTAAGTAGCTTTGAACTCTGATATCATGTACTCATCTTTTTGAAAACGCACTACCTTTAGAAACTATTGGATTTAAACCCACTGTATAATTTTTCTCATATCTGAATGCTTCTGTCACTGAACTTGAAGACAAGCAGCATTCCCAACAGAGATGAAACACTTTCTACAGCTCACTAGTGACACCTGATGGCCTTTCTGTGTTTAATCCCAGAACAATTCCCTGTTAAATCATTCCAAAGCAGAGTTTGGTGACTGGGTTTATGAGGGGCAGTGCTTCTCTCTCATAGCTGAAAGGTGACACCTGCTGGACAATTTTGATTACTAAAGTAATGAGATTTCCCCTGAATGTGCTGTTGATGTAGATATGCCTTACTGAAATATGTAACTAACGTGTCTCAGGCAGGCATCTATCTGCAAGGAACACTGAATGATATATTTTTGCTCATCTGAGTAGTGGACTCTTGGATTGAAATATCTTTTTCCCATAGCTGAAAGCTAATAGTTGCTGAACAATCTTGTTGATTAAGTTAAGTTAACAAGACCTTCCTCTGATTGTGCTGTATAGGCAAATGTACATTACTGAAATGTGTTACTAATACTTCTCTTGCAGGCATCTGCTCTCAGGGAACACTGAATGTTGAATTTCTGTTTATAAGCATTGTTTTTTCATACACATTGGTTGAATGTGCTGGTTGCACAAGCGGGGGTAAAACCTAAACAAAGCCAAGCTCACATTGTTGTTTTACAAGCGCGGGCATTCTACTAAAACAAGTGGTGGGCCTCTGTAGATGCAGCCGATTTCACCTAGCAGGCCTTTTTAATGAGCCCACGAAACTGCATCATAGACGATTACATCCTCTCCTGGGCAAGGAAATTGATAAAATTGAGTATAACAATCCTAGAACACAGCTAGATGGGCAGGACAGTAGGGGGGAGAAAATATTAAATGATGGGCCACAACATAAACAACCTATAGGTTATACTCCCCTGGTGGCTGGACCGGGAGAGGTTAGGATACAAGCCCAAATACTGCGCTAGTTTAGCGATTGCTGGGTGTGGTGGGGGCGGGGATGGTTGCGAAGGGTATCCACCACTAATTCACAAGTGTGCCGAACATAGCGGCTTTTTTTTTTCCCTAGTTAATCAGAAAGTTAAGGGCTCAAGACTCTCTGTAGTTTAAGACAGGGGATATGGGGGGGTAAAGGAAGTAGAGTTGTTACGCTTCGCACTCTGGGTTTACACTCAAATCAAGTGAGTGATGTGGTATAGTTTTTGTTGTTGTTTTTTTGTTGTGTTTATGTTTGTTTACACGATGCTAGTCTGGTGGACCCTCTATCGGCTAATTTATGAGCAGCAGTGTCTCGAAAGAAGAAATGTTGAGCAATCCTGCCATATTGACATGATAAAATTGTCACTATGACTCAAATTTCGTTACTTTCATGGAAAGTTAGAGGCTTAAATAACGCTATTAAACGAAAACTCGTCTTTGACCAGATCCGTAAACTCGCCCCACAGATTATCTGCCTCCAAGAAACACATTTACTGGGGGCCAGAGCATTTCTTCTCAAAAAGCCCTGGATTGCACATTATTATTTAGCTCACCATTCCTCCTTCTCTAGGGGTACAGCAATTTTAGTTGCCAAATCTTTCCCGGGCACCATAACAGAAACTAGGATAGATCCCAAAGGGAACTATGTAATCATTAAATGTCTAATAGAAAGTCAATCGTTACTAGTAGCCGCCATATATATTCCACCCCCATTTAACCGCTCTGTACTGGATGACCTAATGAAAAAACTGCACCCCCTCATGGATGGTCCCATAATGATTATGGGGGACTACAATGCCGTGATAAACCCAAAACTAGACAGACTACATGAAAAAGGCAGAGCCTTCCCTACATTTAACAATTGGCTAGAAACATATTCTTTACAAGACATCTGGCGATGGAAATACCCAGATGACAAGGTTTTCTCCTGTTTCTCAGATTCATATAAAACGATGTCCCGAATCGACTTGTGTCTGACCTCGCAGGAGGCTCTGACACTGGTGGATTCTATTGCTTACCTGTCGCATGGTATATCAGACCATACCCCACTGCTTTGTAAATTAAGATGGCCAAACTTAAAATCTCAGGTGATGTGGAGAATGAACCCCTGTTGGTTGGAAGATGAAATTGTTCTTTAAGAATGACAAGATGGTATGAGGGAATACTGGCATTTTAATAAAGGTACAGTGGATGATTCCACATGTTGGGACGCGGGTAAGGCAGTGCTGCGTGGCTGTTTTCGTGCTTCATTAACTAGAATACGACAAAATGAGGTGGCACTTCAGAATTACCATGAACGGGCAGCAGGTGCAGCTAAAGTAGCACTTATAGCTAATCCCACCGAGGAAAACTATACTACCTGGCAAAAAGCACGCCGTGATCTTGCATTGACAAATCTGGAAAGAACTAAGCGGAAAAATATTATTGACTCACAACGTTTCTTTGAGTTCGGAAACAAGTGTAGCAAACTACTTACATATATGCTGAAAGCCAACTCCGACCTCAGAGCCATTCCAGCTATAAAAAAACCCTCAGGGCTTCTCGCCGACACATCACCTGAGATAGCTGAAACCTTCACAGAGTTTTACTCCGATCTGTACACTACTAAAATTGGAGATGTGAAGGTAGAAATTGACGAATTTCTGGGGGGCCTGGATCTGCCAACATTATCAGATGAGTCAAGAAGAGACCTGGACGCACCTATTACATTTCAAGAAATAGCCATAACAATTGCCTCTTTCAAACATAACAAAACACCAGGCCCAGATGGCATTCCTATTGAATGGTACGCTAAAAATAAAACGCTGATGATCCCTCACCTCCTATCTTTATATCAACACATCCTTAAAATGGGTTCCATGCCACCATCTATGTATGAGGCCCTCATTACGCTAATTCCCAAACCCAATAAAGACCCCTGGTATTGTGAATCATACCGCCCAATCTCGCTAATTAACACCTGTCACGGACAGTTGCGGGGCCGCAGGCGCGTCCTGTAACCGCCCGTGAAGAAAAAGCGATCGCACTCGATTCCCTGCATCGATTGCGCTTCAAATCGATACAATCTGGGTTGAGTGTGTAGGGGGAGCTGAAGTCCTTTTCTTAGCAGAGAGAGCACCATCCTAAAGGCTGGATGGCTCTTTTGATATGCTAATGAGCCTGGGCCCAGAGAGTCCCTGGCTTCAAGCTGTGCGGATGGCCCATCCATCAGGTATAAGGTGACACCTAGCTGATCTCATGTAGATGTTAATTAACCAAGGGGTGATCAGGATGCCTAGGTGCAGCCAGGCAGGCTACAAATCTCCGGGAGGTCTTGACACCTTGCTCACTGGTAAAGATCAAAGGGGAAGTCAGCTGTTAGCAGCTAGAACACATCCTGAATAAACCTGAGTCTCATAGCATAATCCATAACTTCCCAGATCTGTCATATTTCTGGGGTTCCTGAGATGGCAGCTTCGCCAAACGTGGGGGAAGTGTAGCATGAGCCCCGGTGCTGGTTCTGAGGAAGTTTCAGAACATTCTGAGGTAAGGACTGCCAGTTAGGCAGTTTGAAAGTGCCTGATGATACCACAGGGGTCCCACCCCTCATGTCTGGTATCAGGGCGCTGGGTAAATCGAGACAGACCTGAAAATGTTAATAAATCTGCCCTGACCTGTACGGTTCTGTGAGATAGAGCCCATATATGGGTAGATATGATTTCTAGCCCCCAGGACAAGGGGAGGGCTCATCTCATCTTCTAAGGGGGTGTATGGCTCCCCGCCCTCACTCCCTCCTACTGAAGCAGGGGCATAAGAATGGCAGAGGACCCAAACTCAGTGTCCTCCACACTGAAACATCTTGAACTCATCAGATGCCAGCTTGAGGATATGCTGGCATCCACCTGGTCTGAACTCTGAACTCAAATTGAAACCCAGAACTCTGTTTTCCCACAAAAAGGACATCTTTCCAGGAACTAAGTATTTTTCTCCCTTCTTTTATTTTTTATACTGGCTATTACTGTCTTAATAATTGTGATTTTAATAATTGTCTGTATATATTAATTATTTATATTGCATGAATAAACGACTTTCTCCAAGTCATTCACTGTCCGCTACCCTGCTTATCAGCACACACACAGAACTGATCCCGGGTCTCTGAAGATACGCTACTGTTTGTTTGTTGTTGGCTAGACAGAATACCGTGTATTTAACCGTTTTATTCGCAGGACTAGTCAGTCAGTTAGTGGGCTCCACGGTCCCATGGTAACCGCGGTGGTGGCAGTTTACTCTGAACCAGTAGGTGACGTTGTAATTACCCGTGTCTCACAGGCTCCCTTCTGAGTTGTCTGCGGCTAATTCTTAATGGTTCCTGCGCATTGACTGCGACCAGAGTTCGCACGATCTGTGCGCTGGCACCGTTTAGAAGGCTAAGTGCGGTCAGCCACTAGGGTTCCTGTGACAGTGTTAGGCAGCGGTTGGGACCTGTGTTGTGCTGAAAGTATCTACGATAGCGCTAGCGCTATCAAGAAACGAACTAATTCGTTGGTGTAGCTGGAAGGCAATATATTTTTTTATATATACAGAGAGACTGTGTAGCCAGTACCCCTCCCCAAAAGTTTTATTTTATTTGGCGTGGAAATGTCCGGGAACTACAAGAAAATGTGCCTGGCGGACCTGCAAAATCTTTGCCAAGAGAGAGGCATTGATGTCGGCCGCAAGAAACAAGGGGACCTGGTAACGGAATTGTTTCAATGGGATACCCAGCAACTGCAGGAGCTGGATGTGTCTGCTGAGGTAGACGCTGACCCATCTGACTCAAGGCAAGGGGAACCAGAGACTGAGACTCCTGACCGTACAGAGGTTGTGCATCCTGAGGGCCCTGCATCAACAGTTACGCAGGAGAATGTCAGTGTGGACCCCAACCCCAAAGTTTCTGAAAATACTCGCCCGGAACTGGCCAGTACTGGACTGTCCAGGGGTGCTGACCCGGTAATGCAGCAGGCATTACAAAAGCTGATGGAGACTGACCTGGACAAGTACCTGCAGTACATGGCGGAGCAAAAACGAGAGGAACGGGAGCGGCAAGCCGCTGCTGCTGCTGCTGCAGAACGCCACGCGGAGAGGGATGCCGCTGAGCGGGAACGCCAACGACAGCATGAGCTAAACATGGCAAAAGTGCAACAGGCCAGCCGGAGTTCACCGCCCAGCCTCCCTGCTGAAGGAGCTGCACCACCCGTAAGTGCAAAATTTAAATTTGCTAATATTGAGAAAGACACAGACATTGACTTGTTTTTGCGGTCTTTTGAAAAAGCATGCCGTCAGTATCGTCTGTCCCAAGACCAGTGGGCCAGACATCTGACACCTTTGCTGCGCTACAAAGCGCTTGATGCCTTCGCAGAATTGCCTGCGGAGAAGGATAATGATTATGCTGCTATAAAAGACGCTATCATTACTAAGTACCAGCTGACGCCAGAAGCCTATCGGAAAAAGTTCAGGGCCTGGCAGAAAAAGCCTTCTGATTCGTACCGAGATGTGGCCAGCAGCTTGCTCACCACACTCCGCCAGTGGACACTAGGCCTCACCAAAGGGTCTTATGATGTCCTGGAGGACTTGATAGTCCTGGAACAATTTCTGAACATTTGCCCTGCTGATGTACGCCAGTTTGTGCTAGAACGCAGGCCGGCTTCAGCAACTGTCGCTGCAGACCTTGCTGAGACTTTTGCAACTACCCGGGTGGCTGATACCCGCAGAACTGTCCCATCCAGCTGGAGAGGAGGTCAGCCCAATACCTCGGCAGACCCTCCTGCCCCTGTGAGCCGTCCGCCACAGAGGCCACCCAGCGCAGCTGCTGCACCCAGGCCTGCAGCGCCTGGAGAGGTCACCTGTCACTACTGCCGCCAGCCCGGACACATGAAATTCGACTGTCCGGAGCGGAGACAGACACCACCAGCACCTGGATCATCTGCATCACCTGCACCTCACCCACAGCAGAGGCAGCCCGCCAGCGAACCACAGCCTGGATCATCAGATTTTGTCCTGTTTGCCCGCGGAAAGGAAATCCGCGACCGAACCGACCAGCAGCAACTTGTTAGAGTGAACGGCAAAGTTGTCACCGGATTTCGAGACACCGGAGCTGACATCACGTTAGTTCACTCACATCTTGTGCCAAAGGAGAGCATCAGCTCCAGCCGATCCCTTGCCCTTACTGGAGTAGAGGGCACCCTTTTTCACATAGCCCACGCGACAGTGAAGCTGGATTGGGGAGTGGGAGGAATCCAAGAAAGGGTTGTTGGGGTTATGAAGGATCTCCCAGTCCCTGTGTTGCTGGGGACTGATTTGGGCAAGCTTGTGTCCTACTATGAACCTGCCACGACCGCCTTGTCGCTCACGGAAGGAGACGGACTCTCCACCCACCACCAGGTACTTTATACACTTGGGGGAGCACCAGGGGGAGGTGGGTTGAATGTGCCCAGTTCAAGGGTACCAGGTTCAATAGTGCCTGCTTCAAAGGCACCTGAGTTTGATGTACAGACTGTCTGTTGTGATGATGCTGTAACTGTACCTGAGTTTACTGTACAACCTGTCTGTAATGAAAAAATGTCTATACCTGTCAATGTCATTACTGCATGCAATGATGATTTGAGTAATGTCCGTCTGTGCCATTCTGACAGTGTACCTGTGCTAGCAGTACCGCGCAGCTGCACTGCTCAGAACCCGAGCTCAGAACAGGTGGAGGGGGTTCCGGCCTCCTCCCCCTCCTCTGACCGCAGGGATGAGACCTTTCAGCCGCTGGCCTCGTGTGACATGAGCCAGTTGGCTGAAACTGACAGCGCCGTATTCTCAGCCGCACTACAACGTGACCCAAGCCTGGAGGTGCTCAGGCAGCAAGCCGCTGAGCCCCTCACAGACGGGGCCGCTTTCAAGGTGTACTGGGAAGGTGGGAGACTGTACAGTGAGTCTGTACAGCCCCCTACAGGTAGATCCCACGCGAATACCAAATGGCTTGTGGTCCCGAGTGCGTTCAGGGGACATGTGCTGAAATCCGCACATGGTAATCCTCTGACAGGGCACTCAGGGGTCCGCAAGACACTTGCCGGTATTCGGAAACAGTTTTATTGGCCCCGGATGAACAGGGATGTAGCAAACTACTGCAGAGCATGTGCCGTCTGTCAGGAGCTGGGAAGGTCCAGGGATCCCCGCGGGGTTCCCTTAGGTCCACAGCCACTTAGCAGGGGAACCCTGCGTGGGCTGGCTGTTGACCTAACCAACCCACTGCCCGTTGTCAGCAGTCCCGGCAGACACCACGTCCGACTGCAGTGGCGCAAACGCCCTGTCCAGAATGGTCCATGTCGGGTCAACCCTGAGGGTAGCAGACCGCGCCCGGTCCAGGGGAACCGAGCCACAGGCTCCAATAGGTTTTCCCGCCGCACCGGCAACCCGAGACCCGTCAGCCAGGTTGGCCGACACGCAGCGGGCAGCCGACCCCAGAACGCCAACGGGGAACTAGATCAGATCTCGCAGGTTAGCGGCAACGACACACATCTTGCTGATGAATGTCTATCTGCCTTCTCCCCAGGGAGGGCTGTCACGGACGGTTGCGGGGCCGCAGGCGCGTCCTGTAACCGCCCGTGAAGAAAAAGCGATTGCACTCGATTCCCTGCATCGATTGCGCTTCAAATCGATACAATCTGGGTTGAGTGTGTAGGGGGAGCTGAAGTCCTTTTCTTAGCAGAGAGAGCACCATCCTAAAGGCTGGATGGCTCTTTTGATATGCTAATGAGCCTGGGCCCAGAGAGTCCCTGGCTTCAAGCTGTGCAGATGGCCCATCCATCAGGTATAAGGTGACACCTAGCTGATCTCATGTAGATGTTAATTAACCAAGGGGTGATCAGGATGCCTAGGTGCAGCCAGGCAGGCTACAAATCTCCGGGAGGTCTTGACACCTTGCTCACTGGTAAAGATCAAAGGGGAAGTCAGCTGTTAGCAGCTAGAACACATCCTGAATAAACCTGAGTCTCATAGCATAATCCATAACTTCCCAGATCTGTCATATTTCTGGGGTTCCTGAGATGGCAGCTTCGCCAAACGTGGGGGAAGTGTAGCATGAGCCCCGGTGCTGGTTCTGAGGAAGTTTCAGAACATTCTGAGGTAAGGACTGCCAGTTAGGCAGTTTGAAAGTGCCTGATGATACCACAGGGGTCCCACCCCTCATGTCTGGTATCAGGGCGCTGGGTAAATCGAGACAGACCTGAAAATGTTAATAAATCTGCCCTGACCTGTACGGTTCTGTGAGATAGAGCCCATATATGGGTAGATATGATTTCTAGCCCCCAGGACAAGGGGAGGGCTCATCTCATCTTCTAAGGGGGTGTATGGCTCCCCGCCCTCACTCCCTCCTACTGAAGCAGGGGCATAAGAATGGCAGAGGACCCAAACTCAGTGTCCTCCACACTGAAACATCTTGAACTCATCAGATGCCAGCTTGAGGATATGCTGGCATCCACCTGGTCTGAACTCTGAACTCAAATTGAAACCCAGAACTCTGTTTTCCCACAAAAAGGACATCTTTCCAGGAACTAAGTATTTTTCTCCCTTCTTTTATTTTTTATACTGGCTATTACTGTCTTAATAATTGTGATTTTAATAATTGCCTGTATATATTAATTATTTATATTGCGTGAATAAACGACTTTCTCCAAGTCATTCACTGTCCGCTACCCTGCTTATCAGCACACACACAGAACTGATCCCGGGTCTCTGAAGATACGCTACTGTTTGTTTGTTGTTGGCTAGACAGAATACCGTGTGTTTAACCGTTTTATTCGCAGGACTAGTCAGTCAGTTAGTGGGCTCCACGGTCCCATGGTAACCGCGGTGGTGGCAGTTTACTCTTAACCAGTAGGTGACGTTGTAATTACCCGTGTCTCACAGGCTCCCTTCTGAGTTGTCTGCGGCTAATTCTTAACGGTTCCTGCGCATTGACTGCGACCAGAGTTCGCACGATCTGTGCGCTGGCACCGTTTAGAAGGCTAAGTGCGGTCAGCCACTAGGGTTCCTGTGACAACACCGATATCAAAATTCTTACCAAGATTCTAGGAACCAGACTTAACGCCCACATAACTTCAATTATACACCCTGACCAAACGGGATTCATCCCGGGCCGCTCAACCAGGCTCAATCTTAGACGCCTCTTCTCCAATCTTCAATTTCCCCACACAAACGCTGGAACTAGAATAATACTTTCCCTCGACGCCAATAAGGCGTTTGACTCCATTGAGTGGCAATATGTAAACGCTGTTCTAAAAAAGTTTGGGTTTGGAGAGACTTTTCTTAAATGGTTTCAAATCCTTTACCATAAACCCACGGCCAAAATTAAGATTAATTCCCTGATCTCACCGTCCTTTAAAATTGCCCGGGGTACCAGACAAGGGTGCCCTTTATCACCACTCCTTTTTGCGATAGCAATAGAGCCACTTGCCCAAACGATACGACTCCATCCAACAATTCAAGGTCTAAAAATCAATAACCTAGAAGAGCGTATTTCGCTCTACGCCGACGACATGCGGGTGTATTTGGCAGATCCGGGTCCCTCCTTAGACTCTACCCTTGAGGTATATAACAAATTCCACAGGATTTCGGGACTCTCCATTAATTGGTCCAAGTCCGTCTTGTTCCCACTGGACGACTTTGACCATCAAATAATCTCAAAATTCTCACAATTACAAATAACTTGTCAATTTAAATACTTAGGAATAATAATTCAACACCCAAAAATTCCCTTTGTGGAATCAAATTTGTTACCAGTTTTGGAGCAGGTGGAAACGAGGCTAAAAAAATGGCAATCCCTACCATTGAATCTATGTGGCAGGATATGTATAATTAAAATGATAATTGCCCCTAAGATACTCTATGTCATGCAGATGTCGCCCACTTGGATACGCCAGTCCCTCTTCAAAAGAATAAATTCACTGGTCGCCTCCTTCATATGGTCTGGCTCAGCTCCCCGTATAGCTCTATCTACCCTACAGCTTCCCACTTCCCAGGGAGGTCTGGCCCTCCCAGACTTTTTCAGATATCATTTGGCAGCTCAGCTGGTCCCGATCCAGAGTTGGTTGGGAGGGGACAGGATGGATTCGAGTCTGGCGACTGAAGCTGACATAGCGGGCTCGTATGAGTCACTCTGTGGCGCAATTTATAGATACAAGGTCCTAGAGGGCTTACGCGGCACCTCGCTCATCAACAATACAATCAGAGTGTACAAAAGGGCTCGAAAGGTTCTGGGGGAACCACTTAAATACTTCTCTAATAATTCCCCATTATGGGGTAACCCCAATTTACCTGAATTTCAAACAATCCCAGACGTAAACTTCTGGCATAGACATAATATCAAATATGTCTCACAAATATTTAATTATGGTTCCTTTAAGGATTTTGTAACCCTTCGTACAGAGTGTAATCTTCCCAGACATTCTATGTTTAGATATTTTCAATTGCGTGATGCAGCGAGGGTCCAAATGGGCCTAACTGAGGTTTCTCTAACTCCCACAGGATTGGAAGCACTCCTTTTGACAAGGAACTACACTAAACAAATCTCCAAGCTATATAATTATATTATGACCCAGACAGCTGACCACAAAGTCAAGGCTATTAGGTCAAAATGGACACGCCTTGACCCAGAACTAACTCAGGAGAGTTGGGATGAGCATGCTCTGTTTTTTAACAGAGTAGTAATTGCTGCATATGACAAACTCATCAATATTAAATGGTTTCACCAAGCATATCTTACTCCACTAAGACTCTCTAAAATGGGCCCAACTCAGTCTGGTAAATGCTTCAAATGCAAAGCTGATGGAGCAGATTTCTTTCACTGCGTCTGGACGTGTCCACTGGTAAACAAATACTGGAGGTCAGTTGTGCACTTCCTTAGGGATACGCTACAGCTGCCAGTTGTCCTTGAGATGAGGTTATGCCTTTTGGGAATAGTAGGAGATATAATTTGCAGTAAGAACCAATTGATCCTGCTCAGAATCTTATTATATTACGCTAGGAAAGCTTTATCAATCAAATGGAAGCTTCCAGAAACTCCCTCTCTATCTGATTGGAAGAGATTAGTCAATCTCGCCTTACCTTTATACAAAATTACCTATCAATCGCGCAATCAATTCAAGAAATTTAATAAAGTATGGTATAAATGGGTTGAATCCACAGACACCTTGATTCCCAATTTAGATATCGACGTCATGGTGCAAGACATACATATGCCTTAAGAATATCTGTTTCCGTTAATTTTGAGATAGAGGCACTGTTGCTAATTTCCTATGTCAAAAGTGTATATTGACAACTGTTGCTCTGTTGTAATTCTTCTCTGATAAGCTCAAATGTAAGATGTGTGAGGACACTAGACATCAAGTGGTATAGTTACATCTGCACCGATGGTTTGAGCGACGTGCCGGGATCACCCCTGGAGTCACAGGGATCACATGTATCAGTTGAAAGGATCCGCACCGTCTAAAATGTAGGTATTTATTGAAGCTCTTTAAAATGACATGAAAAAGGTCAAAGTGCGCTCTGGATCACCATTGACGCACAGCGTTTCGGATATAATCCTTCCTCAGAATGGTTCCAGTATACACTGTCACAATCACACATGCTATGTTACTTAAATACACAAGTAGAGGACCTGATGGGAAACTGCAACCTGTCTCAACAATTTGCATATATACATATTCATGTCCGCAGGAGCCAATGAAAATGCATCTAAATGTCAACAAAGGAGATATCACACATAGGAGAACAGCTCAACCAGCAAAACTTACATCAGGCAGATCAAACAATGGGAGCACCTCCAGAGGTTCCCTGCATTGAAGGCACTTCCTCATTCTCCCAGGATATGTAATACACATCCCATGGTTATTCAGGTCATCGTGCCCAGTTGCTAGGTAGCGGTGTCGGCTGATCCCAAGCCCTGCCGGCTAATTACCGCTCTGCCTCTATATCAGTGCACCCCCTCTTGTCTTCACTGCCCATCCGCAAGCTCCCCATGTCTGCTCGTAAAGTGACCTGTCCCCGGAACGCCGACAGCGTCCGCTCGTATGATTGACTGAACTCCAGCCAATCAATGTTGCGCCTATATCCCGCATGCACTTCCGCATGTACGGATGAATATACCCCGCACACATGCAGAAAGAAAATTTATCCAATCCGAGCGGCGCCTACAGCGTCCGCATCAAGGACTGTGTATGGCGTCATGGTGAAAAAATTCTGACCAATCACAAACGGGCCGGCTATCTTGCAGCCAATCCGTATGTCGCCAATAATCCGCATAGACTTCAGCATATACGGGTAAACAAAACTCCGCATATGCGCATAGAAAAGGTGTCCAATCAGAGTGGCGCCGACTGCGTCCGCATTAGGGACTACATATAGTGTAATGAGGTAGATTTCACCAATCCCGAGCCGGCCTACAACGTCCGCAAAGCAGACCTAAATGTAAAGACCCGCTCAATAAACCACACGCAGGAACATCCACACATAAATTTGTTGTCTAATAAATCCATAAAATTGTACAATAATGGAACTAGTCCCATACAATGAGTGGCTCACATAATAACTCACAGTACAGATGTCAGGGTCTGACATCTGTACTGTGAGTTATTATGTGAGCCACTCATTGTATGGGACTAGTTCCATTATTGTACAATTTTATGGATTTATTAGACAACAAATTTATGTGTGGATGTTCCTGCGTGTGGTTTATTGAGCGGGTCTTTACATTTAGGTCTGCTTTGCGGACGTTGTAGGCCGGCTCGGGATTGGTGGAAATCTACCTCATTACACTATATGTAGTCCCTAATGCGGACGCAGTCGGCGCCACTCTGATTGGACACCTTTTCTATGCGCATATGCGGAGTTTTGTTTACCCGTATATGCTGAAGTCTATGCGGATTATTGGCGACATACGGATTGGCTGCAAGATAGCCGGCCCGTTTGTGATTGGTCAGAATTTTTTCACCATGACGCCATACACAGTCCTTGATGCGGACGCTGTAGGCGCCGCTCGGATTGGATAAATTTTCTTTCTGCATGTGTGCGGGGTATATTCATCCGTACATGCGGAAGTGCATGCGGGATATAGGCGCAACATTGATTGGCTGGAGTTCAGTCAATCATACGAGCGGACGCTGTCGGCGTTCCGGGGACAGGTCACTTTACGAGCAGACATGGGGAGCTTGCGGATGGGCAGTGAAGACAAGAGGGGGTGCACTGATATAGAGGCAGAGCGGTAATTAGCCGGCAGGGCTTGGGATCAGCCGACACCGCTACCTAGCAACTGGGCACGATGACCTGAATAACCATGGGATGTGTATTACATATCCTGGGAGAATGAGGAAGTGCCTTCAATGCAGGGAACCTCTGGAGGTGCTCCCATTGTTTGATCTGCCTGATGTAAGTTTTGCTGGTTGAGCTGTTCTCCTATGTGTGATATCTCCTTTGTTGACATTTAGATGCATTTTCATTGGCTCCTGCGGACATGAATATGTATATATGCAAATTGTTGAGACAGGTTGCAGTTTCCCATCAGGTCCTCTACTTGTGTATTTAAGTAACATAGCATGTGTGATTGTGACAGTGTATACTGGAACCATTCTGAGGAAGGATTATATCCGAAACGCTGTGCGTCAATGGTGATCCAGAGCGCACTTTGACCTTTTTCATGTCATTTTAAAGAGCTTCAATAAATACCTACATTTTAGACGGTGCGGATCCTTTCAACTGATACATGAGGACACTAGACAGCATTAATGTGTAATGTGTTGTTGTGTTTAATGTTTTTATTGAAAAATAAAATAAAAATTCTCTATAAAAAAAAATGATGACCCAATGAACTATTGGACAAAACAACTGGATACCTGGCCTGAACTCGTTCAGTATGCACTGGAGGTTCTGGCATGCCCCGCCGCCAGTGTCTTTTAGGAGCGAGTATTTAGTGCTGCAGGTGGGGTGGTCACTGACCAACGGATCCGTCTGTCCAAAGACAATGTGGACATACTAACGTTCATAAAAATGAATGAGTCATGGATCAGTGACAATTACAAGGCCCCTCTCACTGACTAAATTACAATGTGCTGTTTTTCAAGCCTCAAAGGCTCTCCCTCTCAAACTCTGCTGCCTATCACTACCATCGCATATTTTTGCTTTTTAAGATAAAAAAAAAATTCTGTTTTTACAGCAATCCGACGTAATATCACTAAGCCTATGCTTTTGGCCAACGACTACTCCTGCTGCTTTAAAAAAAAATTATAATGACTGCCGTGGAACCACCTCTAGGTCCCATGGCCTACAACATCTCCTGCTGCTCCCAAACAAAAATTGTGATGACCGCCATGGAACCACCTCTAGGTCCCATGGCCTACGACAACTCCTGCTGCTCCCAAAAGAAAAATTGTGATGAGCACCATGGAACCACCTCTAGGTCCCATGGCCTACGACAACTCCTGCTGTTCCCAAACAAAAGTTGTGATGACCGCCGTGGAACCACCTCTAGGTCCCATGGCCTATGACAACTCCTGCTGCTCAAAAAAAAAAAAAAAGACTGGTGGAACAGCCTTTAGGTCCCATGGCCTACGATGTTTAAAAAATGAGGTTTCAAATGAGATTACTGAAATTGTACCGGCGGAATGCGGAATTCCTCGGAATTCTGCTAAATACCACCAGAATGTAACGGTTACGGAATTTCATTCTGACGGAATTCCGAATTTCTGCGGAATCGGAAATTGCCCTTTCCGATCATCCCTAGTCCTACCCATGGACATGCCCAATTTCTGATTGTCAGCTGTCCTTCTAGTGGATCTAGCACCTACATACCACCCTCTCTAAAAAAATTCTGGAGCTGCCCCTGGAAATGGCACAGAACAACAGAAATCTGCATATAAAAGACCAAAAGTCATTCAAGGAACTAGAAGATAGCTCTGTGAATATTTTGAAAATGCTGATCAAGGAACTGCATGTAATCACTGCTGCAAATGTGGTTAGATGGATCATTTAGCAAAAGGATACAAAGTAAAGAAACAGGATCAGGGAAAAGATTGCTGACAAGGGACTGACAATAAACGACACCTCAACAGAGTCCCAAGAAGCCAGTGAAAAGGAACAATCTATAGCAGCAAGCTCTGTAATGGACAGTTTATTTTCAGATCAATCACAAGAGGTACAAGGCTGTCACTCTCAGAACCAATTCAGTATAGTAAACCACAACAAATTGTGAAGAGTTTGACAACAAAACACCAACAAAAGAAACTAAATGTATTTGGAAAGAGATGCCACATGAATTGCAAGATGGACAATATTCCACTCATATTTATGTGTAAGACCAGCAAACAAAACAGACGTTATTTTCAATGGATGGATTGAAGTAACCTTTCAGTTAACTTCCAACAGCTACTGTATCAAATAACTACTTGTGCCAGTAATATTATCACACAGGCAGGTGTGTGTGTGTGTGGGGGGGGGGGGGGGGGGGGGAGGGCTTTCTTATTCTTTAATTTGAATAAAAAAGCCCCTTTGGCTGTGCAAAATAAGTCCCACCCCCGTGGCGTACCTGCCACAAGGCTGCAGGTGCTCACAGCACTGGGTGTAGCCATGGCTAGGGGTGCCACTGTGGTGCTCAGTCACTGTCTTCTTCCACCTGGAACCTTTTTTTTATAATTTGGGCAATGTTCAGGAAAATAGCAGCAGGCAGTGCAGGGGACTGTACTAGTTCAGCATTTGACAATTGAAAAATTACCCAAAGGTTGGTAAAAATGTACTATCACACTTATTTTGAGGATTTTCTTGCTTGCTGGTGACTTAAAAGCCATTTAATGACAACTTATAAAAATATCACCTAGGAGAAAACTAAGGAGAAAAAGTATAGGGGGTAAAGGAGGCGCCCATAGACTTATACCTTAAAGGAGTCAAACTCACACGTAAGGTAGCACAAAACTTCTTAAATTTTATTAGGGCACAGTCAACTTGTTTCATGGTTACAACCGCTTCCTCAGGTCTATGGGTGTGCCTTTGAAAATAAATGGCAATGCTCAGAATTAACAGGAACTGTTGATACTCACAATCAAGATAAAACTAGTAACTGTCCATACAATCAGTAAAACATAAAAAATACATAAAAAATATATATAATATACATGAAAAAATACATAGAAAAATATAAAAGAAACGTATTAGTGGAGATGGCTCGAACCTCCGATTTTTCGGCGTTGGTGGAGGGTGGATCCGGAAGGGCTAAGGCGAGATGTTGGACTAAACAATGTCCGCATGTCCGACATCACTATGAGATCGCTAGAGTGTCCTGTCCTTGCCTGCGTGGACATGGGAGGAGGAGGATTACTGGCAGTGGCACCTTTATTCTGTTGTGCTGTGACATCACCCTTCAACGCACTGTAAAGCATAGTTGCCAACTTTTTGTGCAAGTGCTGCATCCTTTCTGCCTTCTGGTGATTTGGAAACATCTCTGCCACTTTGTGCCTATACCGAGGGTCTAGTAGCGTGGCCACCCAGTACAGCTCATTCCCCTTGAGTTTTTTTTTATACGGGGGTCCCTCAACAGGCTGCACAGCATGAAAGCCGCCATCTGCACAAATTTGGATGCAGATGTACTATCCATCTCCTCTTGCTCTTCCTCAGTGATGTCAAGTAAGTTCTCCTCCTCCCCCCAGCCACGAAGAATACCACAGGAAAGTTGAGCAGCACAAGCCCCCCGTGACACCTGCTGCAGTTGTTCTTCCGCCACCTCCTCCAAAAAAAACCCTTCCTCATCATCTGACTCCTCTTCCCCACACGACTCTTCCTCCTCCTCCTCCTCCCCCTCTGTGCTGCTGCAGGTGTTGAGGAATCATCTGCTTCTGCTGAGAATTGATCCCACAACTCTTCCTCCTGTTCCTGTTCACGCTCCTCCACAGCTTGATCCACCACTCTACGCATGGCACGCTCCAGGAAGTAAGCATATGGGATCAAGTCGCTGATGGCGACTCACCAGGTTTGTCACCTCCTCAAACGGCCGCATGAGCCTGCAGGCATTTTGCATGAGTGTCCAGTACTTCAGCCAGAACATCCCCATCTCCCTAGAGCATGTCCTTTGACTGTAGCTGTAGAGATACTGTTTGACGACTTTCTCCTGTTGTAGCAGGCGGTTGAACATCAGGAGCATTGAATTCCAGCGAGTCGGGCTATCGCAAATCAAGCGTCTCACCGGCAATTTGCTGAATATCGGCCAAGTGTGCCATGGCCGTGTAAGACCACCTGAAATGCCCACACACCTTCCTGGACTGCTTCTGGACGTCCTGTAAGCCTGGGTACTTAGACACAAATCTCGGAATTATGAGATTCAGCACATGTGCCATGCAGGGTACGTGTCAACCTTCCCAAATTCAAAGCCGAAATGAGATTGCTGCCATTGTCACACACCACGTTGCCGATCTCCAGTTGGTGCGGGGTCAGCCACTGATCCACCTGTTTGTTCAGAGCAGCCAGGAGAGCTGCACCAGTGTGACTCCCCGCTTTGAGGCAAGACATATCTAAGATGGCGTGACACCGTCGTACCAGCCATGCAGCATAGGCCCTGGGGAGCTGGGGCTGTGTAGCTGGAGAGGAGATCGCCGCACCAGTAGAGTTGAACTGCCACTCAGCCAAGGAGGAGGAGGAGGACAACAGCAAAGGGGATGTAGCAAGAGGAGTAGGAGGAGAAGGAGAGGAGGTGGCAGCAGGCCTGCCTGCAAGCCGTGGAGGTGTCACAACTAGGTCCGCTACACAGCCATGTCTCCCTGCTTGCCTTGCCAACAGTCACCAGGTTGACCCAATGGGTTGTGTAAGTAATGTACCTGCCCTGACCGTGCTTGGTAGACCAGGCATCCATGGTCAGATAGACCCTTGACCCAATGCTGTGTGCCAGAGATGACACCACTTGCCTTTCAACTTCATGGTACAGTTTGGGTATCGCCTTTTTTGAAAAATAATTGTGGCCTGGTATATTCCACTGCGGTTTCCCAGTGGCCACAACTTTTTGGAAGGCCTCAGAGTCCACCAGCTGGTATGGTAACAGCTGGTGAGCTAACAGTTCCACCAAGCCAGCTGTCAGACGCCAGGCAAGGGGGTGACTGGCAGACATCGTCTTCTGCTCAAAGATTTTCCTCACGGACACCTGGCTGCTGCTGTATGCAGAGGAGTAGGAAGCGCTCAAGGTGAGAGGTGGAGTGGAGGAGGGTATCTGTGATTGTGAAGGTGCAAGGGAGAAAGCAGCTGAAGATGATGCACCTGAAGGAGGAAGAGGAGAAGGAGGGTGGCTTTTCTTTTGTGTGCTGCTTTTCCTCAGGTGGTCTTCCCATTGCAGTTTGGGCCTTTTCTCCATGTGCCTTCGTAAGGCAGTTGTCCTTATGCGGCTGTTGGCCTTTCCACGGCTCAATTTTTGGTGGCAGAGAGAACAGATGGCATTGGTCTGATCTTAGGGAGACACACAAAAAAATGTCCACACCACTGAGCCCCCCTGGGGTGATGACACTATGGTGGCATCAGCAGCTGACGTTGAAGGGCATGTTGGCTGGCTGTCCATAGGGGGCGATACATGGCGCCGGACACTGCCACCAGCTGTTTCTGATGACGAGCTCCCCCTGCTTCTTTCAGAAACTCGTCTGCTCCTACTCCTCTCTGACTCCCCCTCGGAACTGTTCCCCTGTTCATCTCCTCTATTGGGAACCCACGTGACATCCGTATCATCATAATCATCCTCCTCAGCTTCGCTTGCCTCAGACACATCATAAACTGCACCAACAGCAGGTACTTCATCATCCTCCTCCTCACACCTTACGTCCATAGTGTCGCCTGTCATGGAACAGCCGTGAGAAACGCAGGCAAATTGGGAAGATTCACGCAGTTGATTTTCTGATCGCTTCCCGCTTAGATTTGCGCAGTCATTGCAGCAATCAGAATGATATTTTTTCTTTTCCTGAAGTATGTTTGTTGACCAGTGAAGTTAATGTTTGTGTAAATTAACTTCATCAAAAGAGTCCCTTCCCTGGCCATGCCTGCCCCCTCTGAATTACCCACCAATGACAGCCCACCTCCTCCTAGGAGGATTTTGAGCTTACATTGTAAAGCATTGTAACTCATAAACGATACATAGTTACATAGTTACATAGTTACATAGGTTGAAAAAAGACATACGTCCATCGAGTTCAACCAGTACAAAGTACAACTCCAGCCCGTCCCCCACATACCCCTGTTGATCCAGAGGAAGGCGAAAAAAAACCCACCAGGCATGGTCCAATTAGCCCCAAATGGGAAAAATTCCTTCCTGACTCCAGATGGCAATCAGATAAAATCCCTGGATCAACATCATTAGGCATAACCTAGTAATTGTAGCCATGGATGTCTTTCAACGCAAGGAAAGCATCTAAGCCCCCTTTAAATGCAGGTATAGAGTTTGCCATAACGACTTCCTGTGGCAATGCATTCCACATCTTAACCACTCTTACTGTAAAGAACCCTTTCCTAAATAAATGGCTAAAACGTTTTTCCTCCATGCGCAGCTCATGTCCTCTAGTCCTTTGAGAAGGCCTAGGGACAAAAAGCTCATCCGCTCATGTCATATTTAGGTGGATAGCAGATTCATAATTGTCAGAAAATACCGATAAATATGACATCTTGCATGAGTGCGTTAGGCTGTCCTGCCCCCGAGAAGGGTCGTGCACCAATAACCGGACGGGTTATTGTAATGAATTTTATATCAGCACATTGGGCAGATTTTAACAAATAAGACTATATGAATTCCATAGCTGTGCTCTACACGGTTTTCATTTAACAGACCGAAATCATAAACCACATGTATTTCAATCTGTTCACCAGTGGTGCCAAGGTGTTTAAGTTCGTCAGTGGACCCCTGTGGAGCTAGCTTCCTTTGGCTTCCCCTGGATGAAAGCAACCTTTTGGGGTGTTAATTATCATCTAAGCGTGACCAGCTAGAACAACCTTTGACTTATTATACTAGGATTCCGGCTAGGGTTTCACACCTCTGTGTCACTGGCCAGCAAAGTTAATTTACACAAACCTTAACTTCACTGGTCAACAAACATACTTCAGGAAAAGAAAAAATGTCATTCTGATTGCTGCAATGACTGCGCAAATCTAACCGGGAAGCGATCAGAAAATTGACTGCACGAATCTTCCCGATTCGCCTGTGTTTCTCACGGTTGTTCCGTGACATTGCCTAACTCAGACATATGAGGTGATGTAACTTGCTTAGCGCCTTCATCTTGTTGTAACAATAATGGGTGTGAATCAGTGAATTCCCCACCAAATAACTGCTGCGAAGTGTCAAATGCAGCGGATGTGGTGCTTGTAGTACCGCTGGTGGCTGCGGAAGATGAGGTGTTCTGTGTTAAATAGTCAACCACGTCCTGACAATCTTGGGAGTTGATGGGATGTGCCTTCTTCTGAGCACTATACTTTGGGCCAGGGCCGCACAAAATCACATCAGCATGACCTCGAACAGACCTGCCGGGTGGCCTGCCTCTGGGTCTGCCTCTGCCTGTTGTTTTGTCCATATCGGGAGGGGGGGGGTGAAGTGAAAGGTATGCACTGACTTGACTAATACAATGTGCAGTCACACAGGTGCAGTGAAAGGTATGCAGTGACTGGTATTACAATACAATGTGCAGCTATCACACAGGTGCAGTTAACAGGTATGCACGGACTGGTATATTACACAGCGTGCGGTCACACAGGTACTGTGAACAATTATGCAATGACTAGTATTACAAATGTGCAGCTGTCACACACACAGGTACTGTAAACAGGTGCAGCAACTGACTGGTATATAGCACTGTGTGTGCTCGCGTAGGTAGGTAGGTGCACTGAACAGGTGGGTATGCAGTGATTGGTATTACAAATGTGCAGCTGTCACACACACAGGTAGTCACTGAATGTGCTGGGCCTGGCAGTGGCACAGTAGGAATTACCAAGGGGCCAAGGTCCAGCAGCTGCGACTGATTGACAGGGCTGTATTTGCAACACAAGTGTCTGTGGGACACACACACACAAAAAATAGATCACAAGAACAACATTAGCTCTCAAAAGAGCTGTTGAGGATGAGGAGTGCTTTTTAGCAATAAGTATCAGCAAGAAGAAGGAGCAACCTAACAAGCTTAACACAAGAGCCTAACTAAGCTTTCCCTATGTCAGCCGGTTCTCTCCCTTCTCTAATTACTGCAGCCACACGAGTGAGTGAAAAGGCTGAGGCTGCCTGCCTTTTAGAAGGGGGGGGGCTCCAGGAGGGAGTGTAGCCTGATTGGCTACCCTGTGTCTGCTGACCGTGATGTAGAGGGTCAAAATTGACCCTAATGATGTAGTATAGGGGGCAGGTCAAACTCGCATATAGTTCACGGTTCACTGCGAACGCGAACCACCAAAGTTTGCGCGAATAAGTTTGCGTTCAAATCGTTCGGGCCATCTCTATGTATTAGAAATACTGTATAAAAAATACATAAAATGTAGTACAGGTTAATGTGAAATGCTGGGACATGGTTAAGATTTTGTGTAAAATCATGAAATTGTATAAAATCATATAGGTATAGAGCTATACATGGGTGATCTAGAACTTAAGTAAATTTAAGAATGGATATATTTTCGGTGGACCACACAATTAGATATAAGACATATTGCCATATTACAGTAGGTAAGGAATTCAGATCTTTAGGCAATCAAAAATACCACTGGACATATTGGAATGCATAGAAAATGTATGCCAGATGTATAGGTGTAGTAGGGTAGTATGGAGGTAATAGGAGTACTGTTCTCCTAGTGGGAGGTGTATAGGAATAAGCTGCCGAAAGCTCCTTAAGGATATATGGTATCTTCAAAAACAGGAATATAACAACTTTAGTGCAATACAAAAAGAGGCAACGACACGCTCGTTTCGGGCACGAAACTAGCGTGTCGTTGCCTCTTTTTGTATTGCACTAAAGTTGTTATATTCCTGTTTTTGAAGATACTATATATCCTTAAGGAGCTTTCCACAGAGAGTACTTCTGGAAATGTTTAATGAATTTGTGTCAATAAAGTATTTTTGATAATTTTGTACCAAAAAAGACTTTGCATGACTTTTTATGGTCCTTTCTACTTAAAGCAGTGTTTGGTGGGTCAAGTGGATGACTCTCAAAAAGGATCTAAAGGTTTTGTCTTCTCCTCTATACTTAAAAGGAATAATTCCCAACTATATTACTAGGAATAAGCTGCCCTCATGGCTAGGCTATTGGGTAATTAAGTAATGTATACCCCCCCCCCCCCCCCCCAGGTAAGAGAACCTGTTCCATATTGTACTACAATCTATTATTTATTCTGTCTCCCTGGGACTATCCCTGAATCTTACCTCAATCTACTAGCCTCACTACTCCCTGTATAGATTTATAGGACTCTGTAACCACTCCCTGTACTCTATACAATATTTTCTATTCTGCCTACCTCATATGGGAAAATACATTACTTAATTAACCAATAACCTAGCCATGAGGGCAGCTTATTCCTATACACCTCCCACTAGGAGAACAGTACTCCTATTACCTCCATACTACCCTACTACACCTATACATCTGGCATACATTTTCTATGCATTGTAATATGTCCAGTGGTATGTTTGATTGTCTAAAGATCTGAATTCCTTACCTACTGTAATATGGAAATATGTCTTATATCTAATTGTGTAGTCCACCGAGAATATATCCATTCTTAAATTTACTTCTAGACCACCCACGTATAGCCCTATACCTATATGATTTTATACAATTTCATTACACAAAATCTTCACCATGTCCCAGCATTTCACATTAACCTGTACTAAGAGACAGTTTGATGTACATTTTCCTGTATTTTTTATACAGTATTTCTAATACAATTCTTTTATATATGTTTTCTATGTATTTTTTCATGTATATCATAAAAAAAGCAAAAAAGAAGTATCAGCAGCACTGCTAAAGTGAAAAAGATAGCTCTTTTATTTGTGCAATAAAATCACATAACAAAATTGAGCTGAAGGCAACTACAGCCCGCTGTTTCGAAGCGACATGCTTCTTCTTCAAGTTGCAAGCTCATAATGACAAACAATGCTCACATACCTCCTTTTATATGGCTACACATTCAAATGTTAACCAATCCACAAATAGGACTTGAGAAGTGACCAATCAGAGCAGATCAAAAAGCAGAGGACCTGATGGGGAACTTCAGTACACAGGAAGTACATCCCACAAGTGACATCACTGTCAAACAACATTTCCACAGAAAAAACGGCTGCCGTCAGCGGTGCTGCTGATACTTCTTTTTTGCTATTTTTGAACTTGATGAGCAACGAGTTCTAATCAGCCATAGCACGCTGGTCTCCAATTAGAGTGCTGGGTCAGACTACTTCATGTATATCATATACATTCTTTATGTGTTTTTTATGTTTTACTGATTGTACGGACAGTTACTAGTTTTATGTTAATTGTGAGTATTAACAGTTTCTGCTGATTCTGAGCATTGCCATTTATTTTCAAAGGCACACCCATAGTCCTGAGGAAGCGGTTGTAACCATGAAACGTGTTGTCTGTGCCCTAATACAATTTAAGAAGTTTCTTGCTACCTTACGTGGGAGTTTGACGCCTTTAAAGGTAGAAACACCTGCTGTCAGAATCCACTCTGCTGGCCTTGATTCCCTGGACAGTTTGTTGGTTTCCTATGCAGGTTGCATAGTTCAGTCCAGGGAAAAGAGGCCTTTTTGTCAGTTTGCAAGATTCGGGAGGCTTGCTGCTGTAGTGACTGATTTGTATCCACTTATCTTGCAATCTGCTTGTCTGCTTCCTTTGAAGGTTTTCAGTATAAATGTCACTTCCTCCCAGAATACCTTGCTCTTCATAGGTTCTGTTTGGTGAAGGCTGACCTAGAGCCTCAGTCTCTTTGTATCTTATTTCTGAATATCCTAGAGTAGTTAATTATTGGGGAGTGCACTTTTCACTCCTACTAGTGCTGTCAGTTTTGTGTATTATTTGTACTGCCTAGTTTTGTCTTGTCCTATACTTGCGATTGCACTGCAGCGGTGGCTGATAGTGAATCGTTTAGTCTGTTTTGTCTGGAGCAAACGCTTGCTGTTGTCTGGTGTTAGGCAACCGATTAGCAAGCGTTCTCGCTATCTGTTTGTCTTTGTTTTCCGTGTTCACCAGTTAGTCAGGGTTGGTACGTTTTGTCACTGTTGCGCTTAACGTGCGGTGACCGTGCTATTAACGCGCGTGTCACTGTTGCGCATAACGTGCGGTGACAGCGTTTAGTTAGTTCATTTGTTATTTTCCTTGGCGTCCGGTTTGTGGTTGTTTGCTGTGTCTTCCATTACTCATTCATGCTCTGTCTTTGCTCAGTCTTATGTTTCTGACAGCAATCGCCTCTCTTGCGATTGGCTTTCTCACTCTGGTCTGTTCGGTTGTGATATGTCTACCGTCACCGGGTGGCGACTAGATTGGTAGACATTCATACAGTCTGTCTCTGTTCTTGCTCTCTATTGAGTTGCTACTTAGTTTATATCGCCCAGTGCTGCTCCACATCGTGCAATTTCAATCTGGCATCTGTGGTTGTACAGAGGTCTTGTTCCTCTGTACTCCACAGCTCCATTTTCCGGTTGGAATTCCCCTCTGCAAATGTATTAACCACTTCACCGCTAGAGGACAGTATATCTACGCTCCCACTGACTTCACTTCCCCGCTGGGAGCGTAGATATTAGTAATCTGAGGCTTTCAGGGCGCGCACACGCGATGCTGTTTTGTTGCCGGGGGATTGGTGCATGGGAACTGGGTTCCCATTAGCCAATCCAAGCCTCCGATCGCCTGAATCACTACTGCAAACATCAGTCGCAGTAGTGATTCTCTGTATGTGTGTCCACCTTCGCCGCCATTGTAAAAATCTGCTGCCATGCGCGTGCACTCGCGCGCACAGTGTGCCCCATAAGTGCCCACAGATTGGTTAATGGGAACTAAGTTCCCATAAGCCAATCTAAATGCCTGATCACCTGAATTACTACTGCCAAAGCTTTGGCAGTAGTCATTCAGTAAAAATCTGTGCCCTCTGACTGCCCAGTGATTGGTGATGGGGTCATGAGTCCCTAAAACCAATTAGATTATTTGATTTTTGAATGACTACTGCCTAAGCCAATGGCAGCAGTCATTCAGTCACAGTGTGTGCCACCCACATGGTCTGTGATTGGTGATGGGTGCTGGAGCTCCTGGAACCAATCAAGGTGCCTGATTGTTTGAATGACTATTGCCTAAGCCAATGGCAATAGTCATTCATTAAAAGTTTGTAAATAGATACTCAGTATCTTTTACAATTGCTACTTCACCTCAGATCAGCAATTCTGCTCATCTGAGATGACAGCAGCTTTTGATCTTTGGTTGACAGTGAGATTTTGAGGACATTTATATTGGATCTGCTTTTTGTTTTATTAAAAAGTTTTCCCTAGCCATTTAACCCCCTGTCTCCCTTTGCCTAGTCCATTATCCCCTCTCCATCACTTTGGCAGATATTTTTCATTCATTTTTTTTTTAGCCATCTGTATTATTAGCGTATATCTTTTTCACATATACGCATATATACAGTTTACTCCCCAGCCTTATCTCCACCCCACCCCCCAAAAAAAAACACACAAAAAAACCAAAAACACACCTTTCTTTATTTACTGCCTGTCCTTTTTTACCCATACAAAGATGGCAAAAAGGTTTTTCAGCGCAGAAGAGGCATGCGTCATTTTGCAGCACACCAGTAGTGAGGGAGAGCAAGAGGAGGAATCTGATTATTCTGATGCGGAGTGGCTTCCGACTGACAATTCTGAGTCCATGTCTGAGAGCGACTGGGAGTCATGTTCAGAATCAGAAACAGATGTACCATCACCAGCTGAACCCAGACCAGAGGTGCAGGCTAGGGACCCTATCATAAGTAGCGACAGTGATTCAGCAGGGGAAGGCACCTCAGCCTTATCAGAGAACAACAGGCAGCTTGGCTACTGCCAGTTCTAGCAGCCAGAGAGGTCAGAGGGTTGTCAGGCAAAGACAGCGCAGGGTGACACATGAAGTGCCTCCAGCTATAAGTCACCCCCAGTGGTCACCCTCTAACATGGAGGTCTCTAACATCCCAGCTTTTACGGCCAGAAGCGGCATACAGGTTGATGTGCAAAATTTTGAGCCAATTAATTTTTTTCAACTATATGTGAACGATTCAATCCTCGATTACATCTGTGAACAGACCAATCTGTATGCCCAGCAAGCCATAGCAGACAATCCCACTTCCTTTTTTGCATAAAGGCGGAAACTTACAAATCTTTCGGAGATGAAAGTTTTTTGGGGCCTCACACTCAGCATGGGCATTACCATAAAACCACAGCTACAGCATTATTGGTCAAGAAAGATTATTCACAGTGCACCTTTGTACTCAGGAACTATGACCAGAAAGCGTTATGAGATGCTAATGAGCTGTCTGCATTTTGTCAACAATGCTGAACAGGTGTCTCAGGAAGACCCAGCCCATGACCGTTTATTTAAGATAAGGCCGCTACTTAACCACCTTAACACCAAATATCAAGAGGTGTATGTGCCAGAGCGTCAAATAGCAATTGATGAATCCATGATCCCCTTCCATGGGAGGCTAGGGATAAAGCAATATATCCCTAGCAAAAGATCAAGATATGGAGTGAAACTATATAACTTATGTGAGAGTGGGTCTGGGTATACACATTCAGTACGAGTGTATGAAGGGAAAGACCACCTCCTCCAGCCTGCTGGATGCCCACCTTACATGGGTACAACCGAGAAAATTGTGCTTGATTTGCTCAACCCCATGCTACACCAGGGGTACCACTTATATGTGGACAATTTTTATTCTAGTATCCCCCTTTTTAAATTTTTATTTTCTGCCAAGTCCCCAGCCTGTGGTACAGTGCGATCAAACAGAAAAGGCCTGCCACAAGAAGTCGTGAACAAGCGACTGAAAAGGGGGGAGTTATTTAGCCAACGCAGTGATGAGCTCCTTGCCCTCAAATTCAAGGATAAAAGAGATGTCCTCATTTTATCCACGATTCACACAGAGGCAACAAGAACTGTGAGGTCTGGAAGAGGAGAGGTGATGGAGAAACCAGTTGCCATCAGAGACTATAACATGTACATGGGTGCAGTCGATCTGGCCGACCAGTTGATTGCCACTTACAGGATCGATCGTAAAAGAAAGGCATGGTACAAAAAAGTAGCTGTGTACCTAATGCAGATGTCCCTTGTCAATGGCCATATCATCTATAAAAAAGCAGGCAATCCGGGCACCTTTCTCGAATTTTTGGAGGATATCATCACTTCCCTGGTGTTTGAATCCGGCCACTTTGTACCAAACATAGACCCACATGCCTCTGAGGACATCCTTAGAATCCGTGAAAAACATTTTCTTGAACCGCTCCCTGCAACGGCATCTAAAAAATACCCACAGAAACGCTGCAAAGTTTGTCGGAGTCACCGAATCAGAAAAGACTACCAGTATTTTTGCCCAGACTGTCCCTCTAAACCAGGACTTTGCCTTAAGCCGTGTTTCAAAATTTATCACACACTCCTTAAATATTAGAATCTTGTTCGCTGGTTTTTTTTTTTTTTTTTGCACCTTGATGACCTAAGTTCCAGCATGTTCGACAACCACCCTCTGGAATCTGACCCCGGCATGGCTAACGACTACTCTCTGGAATCTGACCCCGGCATGGCTAACGACTACTCTCTGGAATCTGACCCCGGCATGGCTAACGACTACTCTCTGGAATCTGACCCCGGCATGGCTAACGACTACTCTCTGGAATCTGACCCTGGCATGGCTAACGACTACTCTCTGGAATCTGACCCCGGCATGGCTAATGACTACTCTCTGGAATCTGACCCCTGCATGTCTGACTGCCACTCTTTGGAATCTGACCTCTGACATGACTGACTACCTTCTGTCCTCTGGCATTGATGCTTAACACCCTCTGACCACTGGAATGGCTGCTGAACACCCTCTGACCTCTGCATTGCTTACGATGACCTTCTAGCTTCCACGTTTCTACAGCTTCTACGGTGGTGAGTACCAATGTGTGTGTGTGTTTATGTTTGATACCTTGCGTTACTCACATGTAGTATGAGACCTTGCCTAAAAATCTGTTCATAGTATTAACAATCTGTTAGCCCTCATACTATATGGATTTGGTAAAATTGGCCATCATTGAGAGGTGTGACCTGTGTCATGTGAATTTATTGGGGGGCCAAAGTGAAAACAAAATGTAAAAAATACCATTTTCAGTGTTATCGTGCAATTTCAGCAAAAGCACATTTGTCCAAATGTTACAAAATATGTGTATCTGCGTAGGCCTGGGTCTCTAGTTTTCAGAATGGTGACATTTGTGACCTGTATTGAATGTTCTGAGACTCCAGGGGCTTTGCTAAGAATGTATTACTTTTGGTGCAAAAAAATGGCCTTGAAAAATCAGTTGGTGCTACCTGTGGTTAACTGTCTGCTGTGTGCCCAGAAAGCTATCTGACTATGTATATAGGGTATAATTTTAACCGTGACAAGTGAAATAATAGAATTTGGGGTGTTTGAGAACTGAAGTATATGTCACGTTGATTGTTTTTTTTGTGGCAAACAGAATCATAGGCAATAAAAGTGCTATTTTCATCTACAATAAAACACTTGTAAAAAAAACAAAAGTGACAGAATTGAAAAGAGAATACCTAAATTGTTACCTTATGGACTCAGCTTCTTAAACATGTATGTCATGAGGGTCTATTATTGTTATATTTGCAAATAAGAGCTTGGAAACTGATAGAGTATAATGAGCAAACCACAAACACAAAATTAAAAAAATGCACCTTTATTTCCAAGCAAAATATTGTCGCCATACATTGTACTAAGGACATAATTTAAATGTTGTGATAACCAGGAGAAATTGGCAAATGAAATGTGTGGGTTTTATCTATAATACTACTGTTTATTTTAAATCTATAGGGGATGAAATTGAAGAAATAGTGTATTTTTTCATTTTTTTTCTCTTGTTTTCTCTTTAAAATGAATAGAAAATAAAGTAATTACTGAAAACAAATAACCACCCCAGAAAGCCTAATCAGTGGCAAAAAATACAAGATATAGATCATTTAGTTGTGATGAGTAGTGATAAAGTTATCGGCAAATGAATGGAAAGAGCGCTGACAGGTGAAAATTGCTTGGGTGCTGAAGGTGAAAAACCCCTCAGTTGTGAAGTGGTTATCATACAGCGCTTTGAGTCCCCAGGGAGAAAAGCGCTATATAAATATTATTGTTATTGTTATTGTTGTTATCATATACTGGGTACTCTGTTTCTGTTATTGTGGGGATTCCCATCAGTGTCAGCGCACTTGGTGTGCGCTGACGGTGGAAATCGACCCCAGATCATTACACCTGCATTATACTCTACTGTATAGCCTATACTCATACAATTAGAAATACAGGTATAAGTCTACGGGCGCCTCCTACCCCCCTTTACAGTAATCCACACCCCCATCTGTGGTAGTGCACACTTGGAACCCCTCCTGGAGTGTTGTCTTTTTTTCTGGAACTGCGACCTACCCCACTAACTGAAGCAAGGCCGAGTGAGGACGGTACTTCCTCACATGCCCGACGAGTGGTTGCTTGTATAGCAACCTACCTTTTTGAGTATATTTTCATTCTTTATATCCTTTCTCTGGCGTCCCTTTGATAGTACACCAGATCGGGCTCCTGGTCTCCCTGTGCCTTTTTGTCTCTTACAAGAACCTCCGAAGGAGAAAAAGTGAATTGCATATGGTCGCTTGTCTCTGTTTATAGCTAGCTGAGCATTTAGCAGGCCATTAACTCTGAAGTGTGCATGTGGCTTTCTACAGACCAGTTTTTGCACCCACTATTTTGAAGCCATTCTTTGTTTGCATAGCCCCCGGACAGTCAGGACATCAGAAAAAGGTCACAAATGCCATCATTATGGAAATATAACAACCAGGGCTATTAAAAAGTGGGTACTTTGTAAGGTACTGACTCGTGTAGTTTTGCTGAAACTTTCCCAAGTTTGATCACAATTTTGAAAATTTACACTTTTTTTAGAGATGGATTGAGTTTGTCCCTACCTATTATTTATGTGACATTTTTCCAAGCTGTAAGACGCATTAAAATGTATTTTACAACTCATTTCAATTAAAATCAGGTCACATAGACCTAATTTAATAACAAACTACATGCACAGTAATCCATTATTCTTTAGGTGCGCCAATAGCTTTTTTTGCACTAATTGCTTTTACAACACCATTCTTTGCATAGCTGTTCCAGTGCCGGGACCCTTTTAACATATTCAACAGGAGCTTGTTGAATGCTCTTGTGGCCATGCTCCCGTTAATGTATGAGCACGGCCATACTGCGAGGTGCAGTTGCATGAAGCTTCTTGTCAGTGGCGTAACTAAAGAGCTGTGGGCCCCCGATGCCGGTTTTACAATGGGGCCCCCCAAGCACTCTATACATAAAAATTGATATGGCGCAGCAAAACCTGCCAATGGAAACTACAGTGTCAGAGGTGCAAGAAGGGGATGGTGAACAGTTTGTTAATGATTACCATTATTCAAAGTATCTATAGAAGTGATTATTATGAGCACAGGACCAATGGAGAGCTAATACTGTAGTTGAAGAAGGGCCCTTCGGGGCCCCTCTGGCCCATGGGCCCCGATGCAGTCACAACCTCTGCAACCCCTATTGCTACTCCCCTGCTGCTTGTGCATGGCTTTGTGCTATTGCTCAAGCACTGACCACTCCTGGGCATTACAAACACGCTGCTACATGGTTGGAAGCTCTGCTGTAAATAAGAGGGTCACAGTGAGCAGTGGAGGAGTGGAGAAAGATCAGAGAACACACACACAAGTTTACTTTAAGGCTGGAGCCTGGAGCCACATATAATGCTCTTGTTGGGCACACACATTTCAAAGTTCACAAATTGTCTACCATGAGGCCTCTTTCACACCAAGAAGTTGCATTTTAGGGGACGTTAAGGTCGCATAACGTGCCCCAAACGCAACGCATGGCGGTGTGGAAGTTGGACGTCAGATTGAGCCGTGTTATGAGGCTTGTGGTGCTATCCTGGGAAGTCCGGATCTTTTCAATCATCCGGATGATTCGACTCACAAAAAAGATCCGGATCAAAGATCCGATTTGCTCATGATCTGGACAATACTACAGTGCAGTGAATATTAATTAGCCATGTGGCTAGGAACAATAGCGGACTCTCCCCTTACTGAGCATGTGCAAACAGTCTAACGCAGCTAAAACCACATATAACGCACAGCATGCTGCACTTTCTTTGAACGTCCAGCGTTACACTGTAACGCAACGTGGGCACTGAGCACAGCCCATTGATTTTTCATTACTGTGAGTTGGGCTGCGTTACAGGCTGCTCTAGTTCCCCTGTAACGTCCCACTGTGAAAGCAGCCTTAATGTAAAAAAAAAATGCAAAGCTCTTGCAGTTACTATAGACTGTAAATAAGTGGTGGAGGTTAAAATGCGCCTTAAAATGTGCACTCAATGCACAAAATCACCCAGGGAAAACCACAGCCTTTTTGCACTATAAAAGTGGGATCCCAGCCTAAGAATGATCACTATTACTGTCTGTAACAGTAATTATTCACAAAAAACAGGCAAATGTTCTCTTGCACTACTCAGTGCTGCCTTGGGAGTCAGCGGGAGCATGCATGCACGTGTGTGCATGTGTACAAAAGTTTGTGCATATGCACATGGACCCAAAGGGGTGTGCATACTGTATGTACATGGACCCAGAATAGAAGACGCAGGAAGGAAAGCCCGGCGGTGGAGAGAAGACCACACCGGCGTATAAGTGAGTGTAAGCTCTGCACGGACTGGGGGGTAGGGACCGGGAGACCTGGGGACATGGCAGACCTGGGGACACAGATTTTCAATCAATTTCATGCTGAAATCTATTAAAAATCTGTGTACAAACTTCTGTTTTGCATAGCATTTTTAGTAAGAGGGCTTTTTGGTCCTTACACGCTCCTAGGAGTTCTGGTTCACCATGAGTTTGCTGAGCAATCTAACTCTCTGTGTTTCAAGTCCTACTTCATAGAGCCATACTGATCCATGCCATGCACTGGTGAAGAGGACCAACCAGTCTGAAACAGTCTGTATGCATGTTGGATTAGTATGGCACTGTACAATGTACAACATCATTGCATTCCAGCGGTAATGGTGGTGTGTTTAGCTTTCAGGGACAACAAAGGGGTGATTTGCATATTCAGGAGTGATGCATTGAGGGAGACCTCATACATAGCTTCATCAAAATTGCTACATATGTTCAGGGGAATAGTAGGGACAAGTGACTTTTTTTTTTTTTTTCAAAACTTGTAGATTTGAGAAAGTCTATTTTAAGATTCAAAGTAAAAATGTTTTTGTTTTTTTTAATTCAGTGAAATTACATGTTGCCGAGTTTAAAAACTATTTGACTTTGTCATTTTTGAGAAAATGATTTTAAAATTCAAAGTCTTTAAAAAAGCCAAAATTGAAAGATGCTTTTGGTTAATTTTTACACTCACCTAAAGGATTATTAGGAACACCTGTTCAATTTCTCATTAATGCAATTATCTAATCAACAAATCACATTACAGTTGCTTCAATGCATTTAGGGGTGTGGTCCTGGTCAAGACAATCTCCTGAACTCCAAACTGAAGGTGATTTAAGCAATTTTGACCGTGGCATGGTTGTTGGTGCCAGATGGGCCGGTCTGAGTTTTTCATAATCTGAATCTGCTCAGTTACTGGGATTTTCACCCACAACCATTTCTAGGGTTTACAAAGAATGGTGGAAAAGGGAAAAACATCCAGTATGCGGCAGTCTTGTGGGCGAAAATGCCTTGTTCATGCTAGAGGTCAGAGGAGAATGGGCTGACTGATTCAAGCTGATAGAAGAGCAAGGTTGACTGAAATAACCACTCGTTACAACTGAGGTATGCAGCAAAGCTTTTGTGAAGCCACAACATGCACAACCTTGAGGCGGATGGGCTACAACAGCAGAAGAGCCCACCGGGTACCACTCATCCCCACTACAAATGGGAAAAAGAGGCTACAATTTTCACAAGCTATTTTATTATACTGTATATGTTCAGAGTGTGGGAAATATATAAAAAAAGGCCAAGCCTCCCCCTCTCCCCCAGAGCCCATTTACAATCCATGGACAAGGGGCTCTTCCCCACCTCTGGTGCCCCACGAAGAGGTGAGGGCCGCCGATGTCCTGGGGGGGGGGGGGGACGTGTTCATGGTGGCATTTGAGAAGTGGACCCCCAGATGCCCTGCCCCCTCCCCAGGAGAAATTAGTATAGGGGTACATAGTGCCCCTCATTATGTACCCCTTACCCGTTTCCACAAAGAGTTAAATGAAATACACTCACCTAAAGGATTATTAGGAACACCATACTAATACGGTGTTTTGACCCCCTTTCGCCTTCAGAACTGCCTTAATTCTATGTGGCATTGATTCAACAAGGTGCTGAAAGCATTCTTTCGAAATGTTGGCCCATTTTGATAGGATAGCTGTGAGAAAACGCGGAAAAGCCGCCGCATGTGCTCAGAACAAGGCGGCTGATTCCGCGTCTGACGCGGCGGTTTGCACGCGTAGGCCTACATCTGCTAGTATGGCTGAACGCGGAGAAACCGCCGCATGCCCTGATAGCGGTGCGGCTGGTTCTGCGTCCAGCGCGGCGGGTGGTATACAACACATGTCTGGTGTGGCTGGGACTGATAGTCCACACAGGTTCAGAAGGACGTGCGCGCGCGCTGAGAGGCAGAACTTTTATGACAGCCAGAAGGGAGTCAGCTGACCAAGCCGGTCAGCTGACGATTCAACCAGTTCCCATTGGTCCAGCACTTAGAGGAGGTGCTAGAGAGCGCTGTACAATATATACTGGGTGCTGGTCATTCACTGGTTGTCTGCCGTTGCAATCACTACGTGGAAGCACTCAGACCTTTTGTCAGAATCTGTGTTATCATTCTGTTATACTTCAGACTAGTTCCAGGGTGTTGATGGTCAAGGACCTCACACCCAAGATTAGGAATCTGTGTTATCATTCTGTCATACTTCAGACTAGTTCCACGGTGTTGATGATCAAGGACCTCACACCCAAGATTAGGAATCTGTGTTATCATCCTGTAATACTTCAGACTAGTTCCAGGGTGTTGATGATCAAGGACCTCACACCCAAGATTAGGAATCTGTGTTACCATTCTGTTATACTTCAGACTAGTTCCAGGGTGTTGATGATCACGGAGCTCACACCCAAGACTAGGCATTGTTTATTATCTGTTATGACTTTCTGCTTTCCTGACTACTCTTCTGATCACTGATTCGGTACTCCGCTATATCTGATTCTCTGTTGCCAAACCCTGCGCTCCTTAGGATTACCGAATCAGCCTTCTGTCTTTGTACTTAATCTGTCCGTGTGTTGCCGACCTGGCTTGCCCGACCTCGAGAGCTATCACCCCAGTTGGGAGATAGTTCCCAGTTCCGTGAGTGACATCCTCCTTGGTGTCACTCACACTCTGGTCCTTCCTACTTCCAGCCTGACTCCTCCCTTCGGGAGATTCTCAGGCTACTGGAAGGTATTTGTTCTCTTGTGCAGTATTCCTTACTGCCTTGTACCTGTACTCCAGGTATTGTCCTCAAAGTATTACTGTTGCACCAAACACTCATATTTTAGGTGTCCAGAGGTTAGTAATATATCTGATATATATATATATATATATATTGCTCTGTACAGAAAACTAGCACTAAATTGCTACTATAAACCTCTCTTATTAACAGTGACTATGAATTATGCTGTTCAAATGTTAGATTGGCTTGGGCAGGCAGCTACACTCCCACCAAATTACCTTTAATTTATGCATTAATTGTTCAGTTGGGTTGCATAAATTAAGGGAATTTTACTTCTTCCTTCTTGCTAGGCATTTGAGAATGTCCTTTATTATTCTCGATAAGAACAACCAGTTTTTGGATAGGACGTTCTAGTATGAGTGGAGTGGTAAGACGTTCTCCTCTCTTACTTAATTTGGAATCTCCCATCTGTAATTTCACTCTTCTCACCAATCCGTCTTTGTCTTTCTGAACTTCAAGAACTTTAGCAATTCTCCATCGATTTCTGGGTATGTCCTCTTCTTTGACCATCACTATGTCGTTTATTTGAACATTTCTCCTAGGAGTATGCCGTTTTTGGTCTTTGGCTGCTGTGTTTAAGGCCTGAGTGACCTTCACTTCAGGATCACACATTGATAGCTCTAGGAAACCTTTCTTGGGTACTATTTCCCTTTCCCATAGGAACTTTGGGCCTGTGAACCAATTTGAGTCCTTCATTTCTGAAACTGTAAGACCTCTTGAAGCATGATCAGCTGGGTTCTTTTCTGACTCAATGTAGTACCATTGGTCTGGATCAGTAATTTCTCTAATTCTTTGAACTCTGTTCGCCACAAAGACATGAAATCTTCGAGCTTCATTATTTATGTAGCCTAGAACAACCTGTGAGTCTGTCCAAAAGTACTCTTCATCTATCGTGAACTCTAATTCATCTCTCAGGAACTTGCTCATTGAAGCAGAAACTACAGCAGCTGCTAGTTCCAGTCTTGGTATTGTGAGAACATTGGTAGGTGCGACTCTGGTCTTGGCCATGACAAGGGAGCAATGTACCTTTTCATCTCTTATCACCCTGATGTAGGAACATTGGCCATAACCGTAAGTACTAGCATCTGAGAAGTGATGCAGTTCAATTCTGTCATACTTTTCAAAGTTGTAGGGTGCGAAGCACCTCGGTATTCTGACCCCTTCAAGATCTTGCAAATCCTTAATCCAACTCTCCCACCTTGGCCTTAGTTCTTCTGTTATAGAGTCACCCCAACCTAGTTTCTGTCTGCACAGCTCTTGGGAGTATTCCTTTTCCTCTGAGGATCACTGGGGCTAAGAATCCCAATGGATCATACACAGAAGCTACCATGGAGAGAATATTACGTCTTGTTGCTGGTTTCTCTTCAATAGAGACCTTAAAGAAGAACTTATCCTTTTCAACATCCCACCTCAGGCCAAGTGCATTCGGGACTGGAAGATCACCATAGTTGAGGTCTACATTTTACATTGCGCAAAAGGTGGATGAACGCAACACCAGGCCGCCTCCAAATGGCCTCCAATCAGAGATGCGCTGAGCCCCCCCAGGAACTACAAACGCACCTTGAACCCAAACAGAAGCTCTGCATATACACCAAAAGCATGGCTGTTAAGTGGTCAGCTGCTCCCACTTAACAGCCATGCTTTTTGGTGTATATGCAGAGCTTCTGTTTGGATTCAACGTGCGTTTGTAGTTCCTGGGGGGGCTCAGCGCATCTCTGATTGGAGGCCATTCGGAGGCGGCCTGGTGTTGCGCTCATCCACCTTTTGCACAATTTTCGATTTTTCAATTTTACTTGGTAGCACACCCAGGCTATGCATATACATAGGTTAGGATTTAGTTAGTGTTAGGCCCCTCCCATGGAGGATTGATTTCTTCGCAGTGGGAGGGACGAGTACTTAATAGGTTGCATGCAAGCTGTTACAGGAAACCAACATCCTCCAGTGGTAGACAGGTCATGTGTATGCTTGGTGTGTATTCGACCCCACAAGTGGGGCTTGCACTCTTTTGCAGGTAGGCACTAGTCTGTTTTTAAGTAGCGCTGCTCATTTCCTTGCTATGTACATTTTACATTGCTGATGGACTTTCAGATTCACAAATGGATTCCAACACTTGACTGTTGTTTGAGATGAATTTGTGAAGGTGCAGATTTCCCTTTGCGCACAACTCTTGTGTTTCTTTCACTAATTTGATTGCTGAGTCATCAGATTCCAGGCTTATAAGTCCATCGTCGACATAAAAGTTTTTCTTAATGAAGTTAGCTGCAGATGGAAAACTTTTTTCGTTTTGACTGGCAAGGTGTTTCATACCATAATTGGCACAACCTGGGGATGATGCTGCTCCAAACAGATGGACTTTCATGCGGTATTCTGCAGGCTCTGTATTAGTATTTCCATTCTCCCACCATAGGAATCTCAGGAAATCTCTATCTTCCTCTTTCACATGAAACCTGTGGAACATCTTTTCTATGTCACACATGACAGCAATGGGGTATTTACGAAATCTACAGAGAACTCCAGACAGTGTATTTGTGAGGTCTGGTCCTGTTAGCAGATAATCATTCAATGCAACGCCATCATACCTTGCTGAACAGTCAAATACCACTCTGATCTTGTCTGGTTTCTTCGAGTGATAGACACCTTGATGTGGGATGTACCAAACCTTTCCCAGGTCAGGTTGATTGTCAGCTCTTTCTGCATCTCCATCCTGGATGATGCCTTCCATAAACTTCAAATAGTCGCTTTTGAACTTTGGCTCTCTTCCCAGCTTCTTCTCCAAGGCCCTGATTCACAAAGCGGTGATAACTCAGTTATCACGCCTAAAAGACTTTAGGCGTGATAAGCCGTGCAAAGCTGAGTTATCACCGATTTGTGCTGCTCTTCGCGCGAAGCTCCCGCGCGCAAAGTTTTGCGCGCGTAGCGCACCGCGCTGCGCGCGCAAAGTCCCATAGGGCTCAATGGACGCTGCGCGCGAAGCAAGGTACACTGCGCGCGCAGCGCGGTGCGCTACGCGCGCAAAACTTTGCGCGCGGGAGATCGCGCGAGTTTCTTCTTATCACGCCTAAACTGAGTTTAGGCGTGATAAAGGGCTTTTCACAGGCGTGCAAACACTTTGCACCGCTTTGTGAATCAAGCCCCAAATGTCTAATGCTTCATACACACTTGAGATAACAGTCTTTGGAAAAGGCAAGATCACAGACCAATTTTACCCCATTCCATATAGTATGAGAGCCATAATCTACACAGTCTATTCTATGGAGCTGAACTCCCCATCAGATAAAATCTTTGCAGGATGCTGCACACAAAGATGCCCGTACACACTCAAAAGATCATTATCTGCAAAAGATCTGTTCCTGCAAAATATCCATTCCTGCAAAATGCATTCATAGTCTATGAGATCTGCAGATCATCATACACACTTGGTTTAACAGACTTCATCTGCATATCTGGCAATCATCTGCAGATCTGAAAATCCACCCTGGTGAATCTGATCTGCAGATGATCTGCAGATGATTGTCTGTTAAACCAAGTGTGTATGATGATCTGCAGATCTCATAGACTATGAATGCATTTTGCAGGAATGGATATTTTGCAGGAACAGATCTTTTGCAGATAATGATCTTTTGAGTGTGTATGGGCATCTTTGTGTGCAGCATCCTGCAAAGATTTTATCTGATGGGGAGTGCAGCTCCATAGAATAGACTGTGTAGAGTATGGCTCTCATACTACATGGAAGGGGGTAAAATTGGTCTGTGATCTTGCCTTTTCCAAAGACTTTTATCTCAAGTGTGTATGAAGCATTAGTCGCACTAAAGCAAGATTCCTATTGTCTGGAAGGTAAGGGCGTTTTCTGAAAGGTAAGTGCATCTCTAGATTGCCTTGTTGATTTTGCTGAATGCCATCTTCCAAGATGTGTAGGAATTTTATATCTTCTTGAGATATGCTCTTTTCCTTTGAGCTGGTGTCTACAAAGTCAGACTCAAGAATCTTGATCACTGTAGCAGGACTTGGAGTTAGTGACATCTTAACAGATATGCGATGAGATAACCCGGTTACTTGTCTTGAGCTTGCAGCCTGTTGTGGCCCTCCAACAATGCTCCATCCTAAATCAGTTTTGATGGCATATGGTTCATCATCCCCTCCTGCGATTATTTGTCGTGGCATCAGTGCTTTAGAACAGTCATAACCTATCAGGAGCCCAACACCGTACTCCTTCAGAGGGGGTATTTTATGAGAGATGACTGATAGGTGCTTCCACATTTTAGCTGTTTCACAGGTAGGTATGTGTACACGATCAAGGGGTATGAAGTCTCTTGTATAGACCGGAGGTAGATCTATTCTGACATCTGAGCAAAGTCCCTTGACTTTTAATCCGGTGACTCTTTGACTATCTTCCAATGAGTCTTTTCCCATAATCGTTGAGAGCTTAAGCTTCACTGGCTCCATGGCTACTTGCAATTTCTGACAGACCTCTTGGTCAATAAAAGTGTTACTGCTTTGTGTGTCTAGTAGTGCATAAGCAAGTACCTCCTTACTTCCTGTTCCTGGAGATGAGATACACACTGGGATGATCATTGAAGTATTCTTGCTCTCACTTTCAACCATACAGTAGGATAGTGTGGATACGCTTTCTCCCTCAATGAGAGTACTGGGTGTTGAAGCTTTATCCTTCTTTGGGCGCTCCTCATGTAATGGGGTTGGGTGACGTCCTTTACAAATGCCACAGGTGGCTCTTCTCTTACAGTCCTTATCACTGTGTCCCTTTCGTAGGCACCCAAAACAAAGCTGGTTATCCAGTATGAATCTTTTTTTCTCCTCTACAGACCTTTCCTTCATTTGTTGACATTTGTAGATGGAGTGGTTTTCTCCACAGAACATGCATTGAAGAGGTGTGTGACTATCTGTCAGTATTTTCTCTCTGTTCTTCACATCAGTGACCTTAGGCTTAGGCTTAGGCTTGGTATCATTGCCTTTATCCACTGCATTGACTGCAAATGAAGTTGCCTTTGCACACTTTACCTCTCTCGTTGGCTTTCCTTCTAAAGGTTTCAGAATGTGGAGGGATGACACTGGATTGCATGCTATGCGTGCTTCTGTATTGACAAATGAAGAGAACTCTTCAAGGCTGGGATACTCCTTGCCTTGGTCTAACTGTTTAGTTACATGACGATTCCATCTTCAGGTCACCCCGTCAGGTAGCTTAAGTAACATTTTCTGGTTTTCTTCACAGTCATTCAGTACTTGCAATACCTTTACATGAGGAATGGCGTCGCTACATTCTTGCAGGAAGTCACCATACTCTCTAAGCCTAACATACTCTTTAGAGCCTATCTTTGGCCAACTGTTAAGTCTTTCTCTGAAGGCTCGCTGTACTACAAAGGGATGACCATACCTTGCATTCAGTTTTTCCCATGCTTGTTTGTAGGCTTCTTCATCTTTCCTGTAGAAGCTACCTTCAAGAGCACTCTTTACTTCTCCACTAACATACTTCTGTAGGTAGAACAACCTGTCTACTGAATTGGAGCAGCGACATGCAATAAGTGCTTCAAAGCTTGTACTCCACTCTATGAACTTCAGTGGGTCTCCTGAGAATACAGTGGGTTCAGGAATTGGAAGTCTTGTAAGAACCATTGTCTCATGTATTGCTTGGGCAATAGCTGCAACATTTTCTTGGTCACTATGAAGACTTGTGGGGATAGAAAGACAGGAATCTGTTCTCTCACTGCACATGGATTTAGATTTCTTTCTATTTTTCTCAGTGAGGACAGAAGGACAGGGGTCTGTTCTCTCATGTAGTGCTGCTCTGGATCTATCACCATTTTCTTTTATTTCCTCCTCAGCATATACTCTAAGTTTAGATTCCATGACCTCAATGTCTCTTTGAAAACGAGATAAACAGAGGAACACCAAGAGCCCCAATAGTGTAGTATGTATTGACAAAGGGGATAATGACAAAGAGTAATAGTTGTTATACTCACAAGCATGGGTCACCAATAGGCAACCACTGTAAAGGCAGGTGGGGAGATTATCCTGACCCCACTCAGGAATAAGAAGTCGCTCTCTGTAGATAGTAGAACCCAGGGTGGATACAATATTATATAGGAGAGAAATGGGGCGCCAAAAGGATAAAAGGGGTTTTAAATGAGCTTAAAAGCCAAACATTTGGTAATTAGAGGAGGCAGTGGTGGACTTACCTCCTCCAAGCAGACACAACACGACTGTACATTCAGTCTATTTATTAACGAACTCCAGATAAAACAAAGCAACGCGTTTCACGGGTCAGTGCCCGCTTCCTCAGGCAATAGAAAAAGCAGTTACAGCATCTAGCAAAACAAACAACAACTCTGCAGAGGTGCCGACTGTTGTTTGTTTTGCTAGATGCTGTAATTCCTTTTTCTATTGCCTGAGGAAGCGGGCACTGACCCGTGAAACGCGTTGCTTTGTTTTATCTGGAGTTCGTTAATAAATAGACTGAATGTACAGTCGTGTTGTGTCTGCTTGAAGGAGGTAAGTCCACCACTGCCTCCTCTAATTACCAAATTTTTGGCTTTTAAGCTCATTTAAAACCCCTTTTATCCTTTTGGCGTCTCTGTTCTCTCCTATATCAATGTCTCTTTGGTTTTTCAACTTTTTTAATTGTAGACTGTAACGGTCGGTGTAACAGAGAGGATCTGATTATTGGCGATCTGCAGTATCACCAAAAATACAGATATATACCTGACTATTGATGATCTGCAGTATCACCGATAATCAGATATATCACTAACCTCTGGACACCTGAGGTATGAGTGTTTGGGTGCAACAGTAATACTTTAAATGGATACTGTAGGGGGGTCAGGGGAAAATGAGTTAAACTTACCCGGGGCTTCTAACGGTCCCCCGCAGACATCCTGTGTTGGCGCAGCCACTCACCGATGCTCCGGCCCCGCCTCCGGTTCACATCTGGAATTTCAGACTTTAAAGTCTGAAAACCACTGCGCCTGGGTTGCCGTGTCCTCGATCCCGCTGATGTCACCAAGAGCACACAGCGCAGGCCCAGTATGGTCTGTGTCTGCGCAGTACACTCCTGGTGACATCAGCGGGAGTGAGGACATGGCAACGCAGGCGCAGTGGTTTTCTGACTTTAAAGTCAGAAATTCCAGAAGTGAACTGGAGGCGGGGCCGGAGCATCAGTGAGTGGCTGCGCCAACACAGGATGTCTGCGGGGGACCATTAGAAGCCCCGGGTGAGTTCAACTCATTTTCCCCCGACCCCCCTACAGTATCCCTTTAAGGACAATACCTGGAGGACAGGTACAAAAGCAGTAAGGAATACTGCACAAGAGAACAAGTTCCTTCCAGTAGCCAGAGACTCTCCCGAAGGGAGGAGTCAGGCTGGGGGTAGGAAGGGCCAGAGGCGAGCGTGAGTGACACCAAGGAAGGTGTCACTAACTGATCTGTGAACTATCTCCTAACTAGGAGATAGTTCTCGAGGTCGGGCAAGCCAGGTCGGCAACACACAGACAGATAAAGTACACAGACAGAAGGCTGGTTCGGTAATCCTAAGGAGCGCAGGGTTTGGCAACAGAGAATCAGATATAGCGAAGTACCGAATCAGTGATCAGAAGAGTAGTCAGGAAAGCAGAAAGTCATAACAGTTAATAAACAATGCCTAATCTTGGGTGTGATCATCAATACCCTGGAACTAGTCTGGTATATAACAGAATGGTAACTCAGATTCCTAATGTTGTGTGTGAGGTCCTTGATCATCAACACCCTGGAACTAGTCTGAAGTATAACAGAATGGTAACTCAGCAGTAGGAGAACAGAGGCGCCAGCAGGATAAAAGTGGATAAAAACTTTAAAATTTGCTGGGAGGAAGTGGTGGACTTACCTCCATAAAGCAGACACGAAAGACTGTCTGAATAGTAGTCACATTTATTAATTAGTACCCCAAAACAGTGCAACGCGTTTCGCAGGCCCAGCCCGCTTCATCAGGCAATAAAAATGGGGACAAGACTGTAGACAAGAGACAGTACATTATGCTATAGTAAATTCTGCAAATTTGCATATTAATATATTGCATATCATAAAGCATACCATATGAAATAAATAGCTTCGTGGAGATGGCATAAAAGAGTTGGGTGTGCAAGTAGACAATAGGGGGTAGAGGCTATGGTGCTCGTGATAGTAATGGGCTATGGGGTGTTATTTTACACAGATTTGCAATGAGTGGTATTGGTAATGGAAAAGGGTATATGTCAGCAAGAGTAATGGGTAATAGAGCATTGAGAAGAGAACAGGGGGCCAGAAATACAGGGTAAAGTGTGCAAATAAAATAAAAAATAGTAACTCAGATTCCTAATCTTGGGTGTGAGGTCCTTGGTCATCAACACCCTAGAACTAGTCTGAAGTATAACAGAATGGTAACAGAGATTCCTAATCTTGGGTGTGAGGTCCTTGATCATCAAAACCCTAGAGCTAGTCTGAAGTATAACAGAATGGTAACACAGATTCCTAATCTTGGATATGAGGTCCTTGATCATCAACACCCTGGAACTAGTCTAAAGTATAACAGAATGGTAACACAGATTCCTAATCTTGGGTGTGAGGTCCTTGATCATCAACACCCTGGAACTAGTCTGAAGTATAACAGAATGGTAACACAGATTCCTAATCTTGGGTGTGAGGTCCTTGATCATCAACACCCTGGAACTAGTCTGAAGTATAACACAATGGTAACACAGTATCTGACAATAGGTCTGAGTGCTTCCACGTAGTGATCGCAACGGCAGACAACCAGAGAATGACCAGCACCCAGTATATATAGTAAAGCGCTCTCCAGCGCCTCCCCTAATTGCTGGACCAATGGGAACTGGTTGAATCGTCAGCTGACCGGCTTGGTCAGCTGACTCCCTTCTGGCTGTCATAAAAGTTCTGCCTCTCAGCACACGCGCGCGTCCTTCTGAACCTGTGTGGACTATCAGTCCCAGCCACACCAGACATGTGTTGTAAAGCACCCGCCGCGCTGGACGTGGAACCGGCCGCACCGCTATCAGAGCATGTGGCGGTTTCTCCGCGTTCAGCCATACTAGTGGATGTAGGCCTACGCGTGCAAACCGCCGCGTTGGACGCGGAATCAGCCGCCTTGTTCTGAGTACACGCGGCAGCTTTTCCGCGTTTTCTCACATAGACGTTGTGCATCAATTGCAGCTTCCATCTCAATCTCAGCCTTTTTAGCAGCAAGTTGTGCAGATGCTTCTACCCTTTTGGCTGAGGTACTTGTGCACTTAGATATGCGGCTAGAATGCTTGCTAGAAGAGGTTACTCTTGAAACTGTAGATCCATATACAGACTTGGCATAATCCCTTTTATAAAGCTCTAGTAGCCTTGTCCTCTCTGTCTCTGCATCAAAGTCGGTTTCAATTGATCATATTCTCATAAGCCCTAATAAATCTGCTGTTATTGCAGTGCAGGTGTCGATCTTCCTCTTAATGTCCTGGGATGGTGCGGTGTGTGACCTTAGCTCATCATACATTGTCTTCATATCTAACTCATGCTTCTGTACAGCATCCATCATGTTGGATAATTCATCATCTGCACACTCTTGTTTTAGCTTCATGCGAACCTCATTGGTGTGCGTCTTCCATTTTATGTACATTTGGTTGAATTTCCTTTCTCTTTGTGCAGACTCTTGTTGCATATATTCTAGCATTTTGGAGGTAGGTCTTCTCTCACGAGATGACTGTCTCAACTGGCCTATCTGTTCTGAGACTGCCTGAGACTCCCTAAGCTCGGCTTCTAAATTCTCTGTCTTAGACAGGTACTCCTTTATGTCACAATTTATCATTTCTATCTCTTCAGGATCTGTCTCTGCCTCTAAGGTTTCCCTCAACTCTAATACCTTCTGCTGTAAGGAATATCTCTCACTATTTAACTCTTCACCCTCTAACAATGGCATTGAAATACTATAAACAGACATTTTGACCTGAAATAGTTAAATAGAAGTTAAACACAAAGGAATAATAACTTTGTTCAAATACACATAAAGTCATTATAATGCAAATGTCTCTTGATGTTCCAAAGTCAGCACACAATCATCAATAAGGAATAAACAGGAAACTCTGACCTTATTATGAAGAGCAGGATACAGTGACTTGACTGCTGATTTAATATTAGTGTCTCTTTTGAAACAGAAGTTAGGAATCACTCAGGATCAGTCTTTGCAGATGTAGATGCAGGGACTTTGACTTGCTTGTAGTTGCTTACAGAATGCAGACTGTCTGTGTCTTTACTTGCAGAGATGCAGCAGTGTCTGAGGCTTGCTTGAGTTGCTTTTTGAATGCTGTCTGTGTCTTTACTTGCAGATATGCAGCTGTGAGTGTCTGTGTCTTTACTTGCAGAGATGCAGCAGTGAGGATTGTTGCTCTGATTGTGTGCGGTTGCTCGGGTGAATTGCAGCATGTGGTTGTTTCACTCTGTGTGGTGGCGCGCTTGTTGATATGTGCACTCTCACTGTGGCAATGTTGTAACTCTGAAGGCCGCAGGAAAGGCATACATCTACTTAGGTGCAATACTTGGCTCTATTTCTGCTTCTACTGTGGTGTTTTGTAAACTCTGTGGCCACAGGGAAGGCGCTGTCACTTTAAGGGCTTTTTTACACCCTGAGGCACACTTGGTATGGCTTCTGCTCTAGCTCTGATGAGGTGCGTCTTCTCGCCTCCTCAGAGGTTAATAGTTCTACTGTAACTGTCCTCGGATCCTTGAAAGACTTTAAGAACATACCGCTGGTACAAAAATAACTTTCTTTATTGGTAACATCATCAGGATAGGGAATAAGGAATAAAGATGATCACAGTTTTAGTAATATTGGTGGCTGAATATGGTAGAATGCGATCTTAGCAGTTTCAAGTGAGCGTAAGTGTGATTTCAAGCGTAGAAAGCGGTAGAACTAGGGGCAAACATACAAAAACAGTATTCAGTATAGATTCTAACATAGCACCACTAACATTGTCATTAGCAGCATGAATCAGTATACATAAACCAAGATAGCTCACATCTCCAAGATCCGGCCTTTCCTGACCCCAGACACTGCCAAACTCCTTGTCCACGCCCTCATTATCTCCCGCCTGGACTACTGCACCTACTGCACCTCCCTCTTGTTAGGCCTTCCTCAAAACCGCATCGCCCCCCTAAAATCCATCATGAACGCAGCAGCCAGACTCATCTACTCCTCCCACCGCTCTGTCTCCACGACTCCACTACACAAATCCCTTCATTGGATTCCAATTCACTTAAGAATCAGCTTCAAGATCCTATGTTTGGCATACAAATCCATACACAAGTCCTGCCCAACCTACATCTCTGACCTGGTCAGCAGATATACACCTGGCCGTCCACTTCGCTCCTCCAACGACCTCCTCTTAACCACCCCACGCATCTCGCACTCCCATGCACGACTGCAGGACTTCACTAGAGCTGCCCCCATCCTGTGGAACTCTCTCCCATTGCCTGTCAGGCTCGCTCCCACATTTAACACCTTCAAAAAAGCACTCAAAACTCACTTCTTCAAGGAGGCCTACATCAACTCAACATTGCCCTAATCCTTTCTGCCAATAACTTCTTGTTGCACCCCCTCCTTCGTGTCATCAACCCCTCCCTCTAGATTGTAAGCCTTTGGCAGGGCCCTCTCCCCTTGTGTATCTTACTTGACTGTGTGCACTTTACCCAGAATTTGGAACTGGTAATTTTTACCACTACCACTCCAGTTTATGATCTGGTATGTACTACTATCTGCATTGTGTTGTGTATCTTATTGCTATTACCTGTATTGTTGTATCTATGATTTGTTACCTGTATTGTTCTGTCACCCCAGTTATCATTGTCTGTAATCCTATTTATTGTACAGTGCTGCGTAATATGTTGGCACTATATAAATCTAATAAATAATAATAATATTTTGGCCTCATAGGATCTTAAGGGCAGTTTCTCTGCTCTGTCTCTCTCATAAGCTCTGAAGATTCTGTCTCTAAAATGGCTGCTGGCATGTCTGGTTAGATTCTAGAAGATCTCAGAGTGAGGCTGGTTTCTGATTGGACTAGACTGTCAGGTGACTGGAGTACTCAGATTAACCCTGTAATGTCCTGTGCTTAGCTAGCAAGGGGCGTTGCTAGGATCCCAAAAGATTGGGGGCACCAGAGGGCACCCCTGCGGCGCGGCAAAAAATGGGTGTGGCTACAGACCGGGATGTGGGTGTGGTCACAGGTGGAGCCAAATTTACATGAACTTAGCAGCGGTCTAAGTAGGTCGCCCAAGCAAAATGTCGACTGAAGTCCCCTCTCCAGTAATACACAAAAAACCCACAATAAATATGCAGCTTATCACATAAATAGGCAGTGTCCCTTATCTTATATAAAAGCATAGAGTTATAGCAGTATTTAGTAACATATAGCTTGTATACAGCGTGGTGGCGAGGTGGTTAGCACTCTCGACTTGCAGCGCTGGATTCCCGATTAGAAACCCAGCCAGAGATCTGCAAGGCGTTTGTATGTTCTGCCTTTGTCTGCGTGGGTTTCCTCTGGGCACTCTGGTTTCCTCCCACTTCCCAAAAGCATACAGATAAGTTAATTGGCTTCCACTAAATTGGCCCTAGACTACTATACATTCTCTACCCAATTATGGTAGGGACTAGATTGTGAGCCCCTCTGAGGGACAGTTAAATGACAAGACAATATACTCTTTAAGGCACTGCAGAAGATGTCGGTGCTAAATAAATACAACATCATAATTCACAGTACAGCCTTGCAGGCAGATACTGTGAGCATCCAGACTGACAGAAAGAAAACACACACACAGCCATGCTGCCAGTGAGCAGCACAAAAACAAGTTGCTGCAGCCTGTGGCTAGAGGTGGAGACTGAAGGGGAGACTGTCTGCTTGACTGAGCTGACAGTCTGACTCCTGCCACCGCTGTGTCCTGCTGGCCTGGAGCTAATTAATTATTCTCACCTCCTCCGTTTATTGATCCCCTCTAAAAAAAATCATCTGTCCCGCTCTCACGCCTGCAGCCATCCTCTCCTCTGGACTCCTCCTCCCAGCGTCTGATGCTTTCTCAGACGCTAGAGGTAGAAGCCTGGAGGAGAGGATGTCTGCAGGCTCCGGAGACCAAGCGGCTGACTCGGAGGAGGTGAGTAACTGCAGCGATTTTGCTGGGGACATTCGTGGCACTCCACAAAATGTTCGGGGCACGTGCTTCGAACCTTTTGGGCTAGCGACGCCCCTGTAGCTAGCTATTATAGCTGATGCTGCAGGCTGTTACTCTACACACAAATGAACTTTAACAGCAGGCTAACTTTTCTGCTTATCATACAACAGACCTATATAGGTATATATATATATATATATATATATATATATATATATATATATATATATATATATATATATATATATATATATATATATAATTGTTCTGTACAGAAAACTAGCACTATGAATTATGCTGTTCAGATGTTAGATTGGCTTGGGCAGGCAGCAGCACAGTGAACTCATTGTCATATTCAAGAAACCAATTTGAAATGATTCAAGCTTTGTGACAAGGTGCATTATCTGGCTGGAAGTAGCCATCAGAGGATGGGTACATGGTGGTCATGAAGGGATGGACATGGTCAGAAACAATGCTCAGGTAGCCCGTGGCATTTAAACGATGCCCAACTGGCATTAAGGGGCCTAAAGTGTGCCAAGAAAACATCCTCCACACCATTACACCACCACCACCAGCCTGCACAGTGGTAACAAGGCATGATGGATCCATGTTCTCATTCTGTTTACGCCAAACTCTGACTCTATTGAGACTCATCAGACCAGGCAACATTTTTCCAGTCTTAAACTGTCCAATTTTGGTGAGCTTGTGCAAATTGTAGCCTCTTTTATCTATTTGTAGTGGAGATGAGTGGTAGCCGGTGGGGTCTTCTGCTGTTGTAGCCCATCCACCTCAAGGTTGTGCGTGTCGTGGCTTCACAAATGCTTTGCTGCATACCACGTTTGTAATGAGTGGTTATTTCAGTCAACGTTGCTCTTCTATCAGCTTGACTCAGTCGGCCCATTCTCATTTGTTCTCTAGCACGAACAAGGCATTTTCCCACAGGACTGCCGCATACTGATGTGTTTCCCTTTTCACACCATTCTTTGTAAACCCTAGAAATGGTTGTGCGTGAAAAGCCCAGTAACTGAGCAGATTGTGAAATACTCAGACTGGCGCGTCTCGCACCAACAACCATGCCACGGTCAAAATTGCTTAAATCACCTTTCTTTCCCATTCTGACATTCAGTTTGGAGGTCAGGAGATCATCTTGACCAGGACCACACCCCTAAATGCATTGAAACAACTGCCATGTGATTGGTTGATTAGATAATTGCCTTAATGAGAAATTGAACAGGTGTTCCTAATAATCCTTTAGGTGAGTGTATACAGTATATATACATACATAAATACATAACATTATCTGTCATTTTTTACAGCAGTAACTAAGCTACTTTTTTCCTCAAACTTTAACAGCGATTTTTCTCAAAAACTATAAAGTATTTTTATTTTTTTTCCGCTTGGTCCCGCTGTCCTCCTCCACATACCCTGCAAATTTGATATTTTTAGCACGTAAGGGTGATTTGCTATATAACCCGCTAAAGTCGGCGGACAGTAACTTTAAAGAGACTCTGTAACCATTTTTTCAGCCTTAGTTCTTCTATCCTATAAGTTCCTATGCCTGTTCTAATCTGCTCTGGCTTACTGCAGTCTTTCCTAACTGCACTGTCTCTGTAATAAATCAATGTATCTTTCCTCTGTCCTGTTTGTCGGGCTAAAGCTTGATTGTGTGGAATGTGCAGGGCTGCTTGTGATTGGTAGAAGCGATACACACCCTCTGCAGGCCCCCTGCATACTCTGAATGACTCATACACTATGCTTAGCTGAGCCCAGGGGAGGACTGGGACCTTTTGGCCTGGGGGGACAACACAAACTAGAGGCCCGTTTTACGGCATCCCCAGCCCAAAGCCATATCTTTCTTGTGTGCAAATCTTCAAATGACTAAAAGCCCAGCCACACACACACACACACTATGTACGTACCTGATGCCTAACCCTATTTCTCCGCACAATCTACCTGTCTGTGTCTGATGCCTAACCTTAAAGGAGTCATCAGGCTTTTTTTTTTTATGAAAATAAGTGCTACTTACCCAGGGCTCGTCCAGCCCCAAGCTCCCAGCATGTCCCTTGCCGCAGCTCTGCAGTCAGCTGTTCGCTGCCGCTGCCTCCCAGCCCTCGGCGATGACGTCAGGCCGACTGCGCCTGTGCGAGTGGCGCTGTCAATCACTGCCACATGGACCAGAGCGTACTGTGCAGACGCAGAACTACTGCGCCTGCGCAGTACACTCCGGTCCACGTGGCGGTGATTGACAGTGCTGCTCACACATGCGCAGTACAGGCCGACATCCAGGTCGGACTGGTGCCATCGCCGGGGACTGGGAGGCAGCGGCAGCGAATGGCTGACTGCAGAGCTGCGGCGAGGGACATGCTGGGAGCGTGGGGCTGGAGGAAGCCCTGGGTAAGTAGCACTTATTTCATTAAAAATGCCTGATAACTCCTTTAAACAACCCCCCCCCACACACACACACACACACACACACAAACCTACCTACCTGGTGATGCCTAACCCCACTCCTGCCCACCCACCATACAAACTACTTGTCTGACACCTACCCCCCCCCCCCCTCCAACTACCTGTTTGACAGTGCCTAACTGCCTGCCTCCCCCCTCCCCTGCCGCCAATCACACCACAAGAAGAAAAAACATTCCCCCTCAGGCCAGGGTCAGAATGGGCATGATTATCACACAAAAAAAACTCAGAGGGCACTGGCCTGGGCAGAGAATAGAATTTGACAGCAGTAGCAGGCAGGCAGCAAAGTGTGAGTAACTCAGTGACAAGAAGGGAGAAGAAGTACAGAAACAAAATTTATAAAAACCACCTTCTCCTCTGGCAACCTGGACCCGGCCTCCTCTATCCTCCTGTCTCCTCAGTCCTACACCTCCTCCTCCTCCACAGCAGCAAGCAGCTATAGGTGGCATCTCCGACTCCCAGCCCCCAGAGTGTCCGACTCCTCCAGCCAGGACAGCCAGCCACTCGTAGCCGCAGCTCCAGGCCCCCAGCCCCCCCAGCACAGAAAACTGAAGAGTGAGACAGCTCACTCCGATGACACCGCAGGCACAGCAGCACGTTGCGGGCGGCAATGGCTCCAGGAGGGGGGCGGAGTCAAGCAGGGTCAACCCACCGGGCCGGAGAGGACCTAAGCTATTTGTGTCCTTGTGCTGCTCACATTCACCACAGGCGCAGCCACGCACAAGGGCACACCACAGCCTCAGCCCCTTCTCTGATTGGATACTTTAACTTGCCGGGAACTTCCCCACTGCGAACCTGTCACCTGTGTTATGTCTGCGGGCGCTGCGTATAGCAGCGGCCGGCCCTAATTACTTAAGATTCGGGCGGCCCGGGGGGCAATTGCCCCCCGTCCCCCTGGGCCAGTCCTCCCCTGGCTGAGCCTATTAGAAGCTGGTTAGTTTGTTTGTAAACACTGCCTAAAACTGTTAATTACAAGCCAGGATTGCAGCAGAGAGTGGCAGAAACAGCACAGAGGGGCACAGGAGAAAATAATGAATAGAATGGTATGCTTTTTATTGTAAGAATATTAGAGTACAGATTTTTTTTAATGTAAAAAATGTGAATGCGTATTTTTGACAAAAAAATTTGCATTGAAATGTGAATAGCGAGCAGCCCATGTTCACCAGCAACTGTTCCCCGGTGAACTGTTCTGGCCGTCTGTAATCAGAGGTTGCTGAGATCTGCAAACTGAATATTTGCCTACTAAGATAAGTAGACCTGCAAACTGTAATTTCAGGGTAATATGGTGTGGGTTCCTTCCTCCTATTATTATGTGCTCTTCACTAACGTTTACAATGATAAAACTTACAAAACCTGCTTAACTTGATAATCTATACCATAAACGGCAAGCTATCAAAAATGCAAAACATATTTTATTTATTTGTTGTTAGGTTGTTGAAAAATGCATAAAGCTGGGCTCATCATCTGCCTATTATATCCCTGGGAGCATGGACAACATGACTTTTGCAAAACAAGTAGTCCATGAGGCACAACGTTTATTTGGTAAGAGCCTGCAAATTCTGATTTACAGTAAGCTTCATAATACTTGCACAAAGTATAAGGGGCAAATTTCTAACTTTTCAGTATATTCAGATTATTACGAAATGTGCACACAATAGTAAACATGTTTATAAAGTCAATGTCCTGACCCAGTTCTAAATATCTCTTCAGATAGCTTAATAATCAGATTGCCCCTTTATTGTGTGAAATTAGGCTTCTTCTGCAACTACAAAAGCCTGTTTTAAAAATTCACTTTATGACCTGAAGCTATTGAGCTGATGAAGTCAGTAGCATGTTCTCAAAGTAGAGCCTATACTTGGCTTGCATCATCATGCTGCTCAGATGTCAAAAGAATAGTGTCTAATCTTATGATGTCTGAGGTGCATGGTAATGCAAGCCAACTCTCTGGGAAAATAGAAGCATAGAGCAATGTACCGTATTTTTCGGACTATAAGACGCACTTTTTCTCTCCCAAAAGTGGGAAGGAAAAGTCAGTGCGTCTTATAGTCTGAAGGTACCCCCATCATAAATGCCCCCTCTGTCCTACTTTGCAATCATGTGTCACCAGAGTCCCCCCTTGGTGTCCCCTTGTGCCATCTGCCCTCCTGTATACCTAGTCTCCTCCTTTTATTCACCGCATGGCCCCCCTGTCCCCTTCTGGTATGGTATATTCCGGATACGATCAATGATGTCTCCTGGTTCTTTATGCAGCCATCCAGTCCCCCGCGCCGCAGCTCCAGCTGATCCTGCCCCCATGCAACACACAGCCTCCATGCAGCCAATCGGGGGAGTGCTGCACTCCGTTAAACGATGTCTTCGGGACCTCCGTGCAGCCATCCAGTCCCCCTTGCTGTGGCTCCAGCTGATCCTGCCGTGTCGCAGCCTCCATGCAGCCAATCGGGGGAGCGCTGCACGCCGTTAAACGATGTCTTCGGGACCTCCGTGCAGCCATCCAGTCCCCCTCGCCGTGGCTCCAGCTGATACTATCCTGCCACGTGGCCAATCAGAGCGAAGCGCTGCAAGCCAATCACAGGGGAGCCGATGGTCTCGGAGGCGGGACAATGGCTCCATCATTGGGCCAATCATTGCACTTGCTCAGTAGCAGCGAGTGCAGTGATCGGCCCACTGGCAGAGCCATTGTCAGTGATTGGCTTACAGCACTTCCCCCTGATTGGCCGGGTTGTATCCTGCGGTTTCTCCGCAACGCTAGTGGTAAGTGTGCCTGTGATAGTGTTGTGGTGGAGTGACCTGACCGCTACTGACGTCATGGAGCTAAGGAAGGCCGAGCCAGGGCTACATCAGGGACTCCAGTTCCCGATGTCCTGTTTAGTGAGCAGCAGTAAGTCTTTAGCTGCTGTGTGGCTGCAGTGATGGGGACATCTCATTGGTACTGTCCTTTCCCTTCCACCATGTCTGGCCTGACTCCAGATCAGTTGGAGCAGCAGTGAGGGAGGATGGGATGGCTATATAGAGGTCCCGAGTGTCTACACCTGGGACATCCATTATTGTGCCATGTACAGTATATAAAACATTACCAGAAGGGCATGGGGGCAGGCACTGAGTCAAAGAAGGACACTGGGGACACAGGAGGCGAGGGGGGCAGATGGCACATGGGACACCAGACAGAGGGGGCACAGGGGGTTGATGGCACAGAAGGGGGATGCCCAGAGGGGTGACAGCAGGGCACAGGGTGGCAGATGGCACACTGGGGACACCAGACAGGGAACACAGGAAGAGACAGGGAGGCAGATGGCATTGGAGGACACCAGAGACACAGAGGAGGAGACTGTGGCAAAGAAGGACAGAGGGGACACGGTGCCAGAGCAAAGGAGGACACAGGGGGACAGAGGCAGTCATCAGGGAGACAGAGGAGATACAGGGGGAAAGAGGAGGTCATGTGGGGGGCAAAGGAGGACTCAGGAGGAACAAAGCATGACAAGAAATATAAAGAAGGTACAGGGTGGGCATAATAACTGGGGGGATGAAGGGGAGAAGATTCACAAGATGCCCTTGCACCATGGATGCACCAGGTTTAGTATATTTTTTTCTCCTGGTTTTTGTCCTCTAAACCTGGGAGCGTCTTATAGTCCGAAAAATACGGGTAAGTCTCAATAAACAAAATCAGAGTGCTCCATAGTGTATTACTACAAATGTTTATTGACTGCTACATATTATTTCCTTACAGGCTGTGCGATAAAAAAAATTCTAGTTGTTAAAATGCTGCATTTGGTATTTTAGACTTTTGAGTGCTAATTCAAGATTTTCACAGGTTCCTTAGAAGTTTGGTAAATTACCGAAGCCCATTGAGCGGTAACAGCAGAAGTATGGAGCTATCTGTCTTTTGCTACATGCTTTTACATGCAGTGAGGGATGGAATTACAGTAGTAAGAGGCATTCCGACATCCCCTAATGGCCCATACTCACGGGCTACAATTGTCGCCGCAACCACGTGGCACGCGCGTGTTGCGGCGACAGGTCGCCCGTGAGTATGGCGCACGCGCCCCGAACCATCGCTCGTCGCTGCTGTCACCAGGCGATTGGCGCGGCCAATCGCTGGCAAAAGCTGTCACCACAACATCGCCGCAACTGTCGCTAGTCCGCCGTGTGTATGCGGACTAGCGGCAGCAACTCCATACACAATGTATGGAGCTTCCGGCGGGGGGGCAAAATCGGTACACCACTGTCTACTGTACAAATACACTTTATTTAACATTGCTGATACAAATCCCCCCTTAAACCCATTAAAAAGCAGATCTGCAGTGTTTCTCCTATGCTGACTGACAGCCGGCTGTGTCACTCATTCAACTTCCACTACACCACCGCATACACACACGAGGAAGTCCTATTACTCCCGGGAGTTACACATACAAGCCGCTCATCTAGCAGGTCATGTTAATGCTCCGGGGTTGCGAAGGTCCCTCCGGTGGTAGCAGTATGTTGTGATGTCACATATGGGAACAACATCCCTCCCGCTGGCAGGCTATGTCAGTGTCTTGTTAGTAAGCGCTAGTGGTTTTAGGGCATCAGCGTAAGATCATGCAAGGCAGTCTATAAAAGTTTGCCACTGAGGGCTCTCACCACCCCATCGTATGCAGGGATCCCTCAGGCGGTCTGTTTCACAGTCCTTTGATGTGCATGCTGTCCTGGCTCCCTCCACTCCGCGATGCCTTAGCTTCAGCTTCCCACCGGCCTGCTGCTCGATGTACGTGTTCCCAGCGTGTAACAAACACAGCTGTCGGGGAACTTGAACGTGACATTACTGCTCTGCTCTGCTCATCACTAGTATGGGCCGCCCACCGGCCTTCGTCAGATGATAGTGGGCGGCTATTCCAAACTTCCTTAAAACGATCATGGCACTCCTTCTCATCTACATACTCCTCCCCCCTGCCATCTTAAAGCAACACATGTTTCTTTCATAGAGCTATCATGGTCCAAGTCATTTCCTTGTCATGTAGGACAGTTCCAACATATTCTGTTATATCTTGTATCACATTGGGGGCTGCTTAAATCAGAATAGAACGTAGGCAACATCACATTATTATTCATTCTTGCAGAAATCACGCAGACCATTCACTGACTACGCTACATTTACTGCTGAATGCCTACTAAACGCATACAAACCGCATCTACTCTATAACAGTCTATTGGGGCAGAAAAGGTGCCAAGGGGAGGTCAGAATTTAAGCCTTGAGGAATAACAGTGCCTAACCTAAAAATCCAACTGGATTCGATTTGACAGAGCTTTCTGTCCAGATCACCTCCTCTCCCAGGGATCAACATTTTAACAATACCCTTAAACTTTAAACCTGCTGGGTTTTTCTCATGGTTTAACTTAAAATGTAACCCTAAGGGGCTAGTTTCGTCCCCTCCAGTTATATTGCACACATGTTGTTGTATCCGTTTTTTAAGCATCTGCGTCGTTTTGCCGACATATTTTAACCCACACGGACATGTGATCATATAAACCACATATTTACTTTCGCAGTTTATAAATGATTGTATCTCATATGACCTCCGTCCTCGTGAGTCACAAAAGTCACTTGCTCGGTCACACAGGTGACACACACTGCACTTTCCGCATCGATGCATTCCATTAGGTCGCGTCGATGGTCCGAGCCACATTCGCGCCAATTGCGGCGTGACCGTTCGAAAGTCTGACCTCACCAGCATATCGCGCAAATTCGGCGCTCTTTTTGCAGGCCAATTTTGGGTAGTCCCCTACAGCCTCAATAATTCGAGGATCTAATTGCAGGAGATGCCAATGTTTGGCCATTGCTCTACGTAGTTGGTTCCAGTGTGTGCCATACTGTGTCACCAATCTCACGTGGTTGTCCTTATGTCGTTGTCTACTTGTGCTTCCCGTCAACAGATTGTCTCTAGCGGTTGCATCTGCCCTCTGTCTAGCTCTAGTTAGGGTTTCATCATTGTAGCCTCTCCTTTTAAACCGTTCACACATGTCAGATGCCTCCCTCTCGTAGTCTTCCTCATTTGTACAATTTCTGCGTACCCTAAGTAATTGTCCTACTGGTATCCCCTTTATGAGGGATGGGGGGTGGAAGCTAGTTGCATGAAGAAGTGTGTTTCCTGCTGTTGGTTTTCTGAAAGTTGTAGTGGTCAGTTTATGGCCCTCTTTTCGTATAACAAGGTCTAGGAAACTGATCTCCCTTTCGTCCACAGTGTGCGTCAGTATAATGTTCCTATCATTCATATTTAAGTGGTCCAGGAAGACCGCGAGGTCCTCTCTCGTCCCCCTCCACACCAGGAGGACGTCGTCCACATAACGGATCCAGGACGCGACGTGCGCCCCAAAAGCCGCATTCACGTATACCTCCTGGCGCTCCCACAGGCCCAGGTGAAGGCACGCATAGGCTGGGGCACACGCCGCGCCCATCGACGTCCCCCTGATCTGGCGGTAGAAGGAAGCATCAAACCTGAAGCAATTACAGGTAAGGACCATCTCTAAGAGGTCCATGATCAGCTGACACCTACCACTCTGTATTCTGGCGACGTTTCTCAGAAAGAACTCAGCCGCTCTCAACCCCACATGATGTGGGATTGAGGTGTATAGACCTTCAACGTCTATACCCACGAGGAGGTCACTAGGACCAACCTGTATGTCCTCAAGCAGGTACAGTACATGTCGAGTATCCCGTGCATATGAGGGCAATTCTTCTACCAGATGCTTCAAATTCTCATCCAGAAACTCGGTAACTTTCTCAAACGGACCACCTATTGCCGATACAATCGGCCTACCCGGCGGACATTCCGTATTTTTGTGTACCTTTGGAATTAAATATAATACGGGAATTCTATAGGTGTCAACCTTCATGAACCTCCACTCATCATGGCTAATATCACCTTGTCTCAGTGCTACATCCAATTTCCCGTTCAGATTTCTAACAATTTCAGGAAAAGGATCTGCAGTCAATTTCTTGTATACGTCTTGTTCTCCCAATTGTCTCGATACTTCATTCAGATACATATCCTTCCCCCACAACACTACATTTCCACCCTTGTCGCTAGACCTCACTACAACAGAATCAGCCCGTCGCAATTCCTGCAACGCTCGGTCTTCATCTGGGGGTAAATTTCTGGGCACCGACGGTTTCCAGTTTAGGGATCTCAATTCCCTCTCAACTGCTTCACCGAACGTTTTCAGATGTGGGCTCAGCGACAAGGGAGGAAAGTATCTAGATCTTGGCTTCAAATTGGTATAAGCTATTGGTCGTGCGTCAGTGTCCGTTGTCTCAACCAGATTGGTGTCCATGAGGGCTTCTAAATCAATTAGAGCTTGTCTATCCGAGACAGTCAAATGTGTCTCTAATGTTTCTGTTGTTTCCTCTGTTTGTTTTGACTTTTTGGCCCACATTGTTCTGAACATGACTCTCCGCAGAAACAAGCGCAAATCTTTGTATACTTCGAAATGGTCACCATGATGTGTGGGACAAAAGGACAGTCCCCTATTTAACACTTTCCTGTGTGAGTCTTCCACCTTAAAATCTGACAAGTTGACTATATTGTGCATCTCATGGACGGTGGCTACCTCAAGGCCTTCTCCACTTACAAACTGTTCTTGGATTTGACTGCCCTCGGCAGATGCTCCCTTTTCAAAATGGATTTTGGATCTTTTTTCTGTCTCCTCTTTTTCTTCGGCTTTTTCTTTTTGATTATGTCTTGTTCCTCTTCCCCTGCCCCCTCTTTTTCTTCGTCCTCTCCACTGTCGTCTAAAAAACCCACAGATTTATCTGAGGAATCTCTCCTCCCTGAACCCACCGATTCACCTGACTTGGATCCTGATCTTGTTCTGGGCTGCCCAGGATGATGTTCAAAACATGCACCCTCCTTCCACTCCTCTACATCAATCAGGAATTTCTCCCTCTTTACATTTTTGATTTTTCTTTGGGTAATCTCTATTTCTTTTTTCAACTGAGCATTAAATTTTTCGAACTCGGGGTGAGCCTCAAAACCACTCATTCGTTCGAGACTCTCCTCGATTTCAACTTGCAGCTCCTCCACCTGAACCTCCTCCTCTTCCTTCATCATAAGCATTGTTTTTAATCCCCTCTCAATACACTCCTGCCTCCACTTCGGCAAAAATCTTGGGTTCAATAAGTGCCCTGATGGTTTAATTTTCTCCCTTAATCCCCATGGGATAACTTTTTTGGAGATATAGGATTCAAGTGTGGCCACCGTCCATTTACGCCTTAGCATCTTGAGGGTAAGCCTCCTATGTGTACGAAAGGTGCGTCTCCACTCCTTGTTGTCATCACCTTTTTGCCCAGATGGTGTAACTGTGATTTGCTCAAAAGCTGAGACCATGTCAGTCTCTAGTTCAGCGGTCAAGGAATATGCCATGCTTCCAGATACCATTAATCGTTCCAATTAAATTAAAAACACCCCAGGGGGGTTTTTTGTTGTGCTCTTGCACAATTAGCTAATGTTTACGTTCGGGCTGCGACGGAAACTACCAAAGCTTCAAATCTATTCAAACAATATCCTGCGCCCAAATGTGATGTCTTGTATGCATCCAGTTAAAAATGGCGCCAGTCAAATAATGGCGCCTGGTTACGCACGATATTTTTTTAAAAACGATATTTATCGTTTTACGAAAATGGTATTTATCGTTTTTACAAAAACGATATTTATCGTTTTTACGAAAAACGATATTTATCGTTTTCATGAAAAACAATACTTTTCGTTTTTGAGAGTTTAAAGTTCCTTTCCTGGGTGTGTGTGAGTGTGTGTGTGTGTGTGTGTATATATATAAAATGGTGTAGCAACAGTTTCGGGTGTCCACACCCTTTGGCTTGACAAAGGGTGTGGACACCCGAAACTGTTGCTACACCATTTTGCTGTTTGGCTCAATAAAGAGCATTTGTGTGCTGCAAACCCTGTGGACTTTTGTTGTATTCTTGAGGATGTGGGGAACCCTCCGTTTGCCTGCACACCATACCCTAACCATAGGGGTAAGCCTGTGGAGCTGCTGATCCCTTGGACACTTTATATATATATATATATATAGGCTATGTCAGTGTCAGTGTCTTGTTAGTAAGCGCTAGTGGTTTTAGGGCATCAGCGTAAGATCATGCAAGGCAGTCTATAAAAGTTTGCCACTGAGGGCTCTCACCACCCCATCGTATGCAGGGATCCCTCAGGCGGTCTGTTTCACAGTCCTTTGATGTGCATGCTGTCCTGGCTCCCTCCACTCCGCGCTGCCTTAGCTTCAGCTTCCCACCGGCCTGCTGCTCGATGTACGTGTTCCCAGCGTGTAACAAACACAGCCGTCAGGGAACTTGAACGTGACGTTACTGCTCCGCTCTGCTCATCACTAGTATCGGCCGCCCACCGGCCTTCGTCAGATGATAGTGGGCGGCTATTCCAAACTTCCTTAAAACGATCATGGCACTCCTTCTCATCTACATACTCCTCCCCCCTGCCATCTTAAAGCAACACATGTTTCTTTCATAGAGCTATCATGGTCCAAGTCATTTCCTTGTCATGTAGGACAGTTCCAACATATTCTGTTATATCTTGTATCACATTGGGGGCTGCTTAAATCAGAATAGAACGTAGGCAACATCACATTATTATTCATTCTTGCAGAAATCACGCAGACCATTCACTGACTACGCTACATTTACTGCTGAATGCCTACTAAACGCATACAAACCGCATCTACTCTATAACCTTCCCTATCCTACATTTACAGACAAAACCCCACATCATGTGGGGTTGAGAGCGGCTGAGTTCTTTTTGAGAAACGTCGCCAGAATACAGAGTGGTAGGTGGCAGCTGATCATGGACCTCTTAGAGATGGTCCTTACCTGTAATTGCTTCAGGTTTGATGCTTCCTTCTACCGCCAGATCAGGGGGACGTCGATGGGCGCGGCGTGTGCCCCAGCCTATGCGTGCCTTCACCTGGGCCTGTGGGAGCGCCAGGAGGTATACGTGAATGCGGCTTTTGGGGAGCACGCCGCGTCCTGGATCCGTTATGTGGACGACGTCCTCCTGGTGTGGAGGGGGACGAGAGAGGACCTCGCGGTCTTCCTGGACCACTTAAATATGAATGATAGGAACATTATACTGACGCACACTGTGGACGAAAGGGAGATCAGTTTCCTAGACCTTGTTATACGAAAAGAGGGCCATAAACTGACCACTACAACTTTCAGAAAACCAACAGCAGGAAACACACTTCTTCATGCAACTAGCTTCCACCCCCCATCCCTCATAAAGGGGATACCAGTAGGACAATTACTTAGGGTACGCAGAAATTGTACAAATGAGGAAGACTACGAGAGGGAGGCATCTGACATGTGTGAACGGTTTAAAAGGAGAGGCTACAATGATGAAACCCTAACTAGAGCTAGACAGAGGGCAGATGCAACCGCTAGAGACAATCTGTTGACGGGAAGCACAAGTAGACAACGACATAAGGACAACCACGTGAGATTGGTGACACAGTATGGCACACACTGGAACCAACTACGTAGAGCAATGGCCAAACATTGGCATCTCCTGCAATTAGATCCTCGAATTATTGAGGCTGTAGGGGACTACCCAAAATTGGCCGCAAAAAGAGCGCCGAATTTGCGCGATATGCTGGTGAGGTCAGACTTTCGAACGGTCACGCCGCAATCGGCGCGAATGTGGCTCGGACCATCGACGCGACCTAATGAAATGCATCGATGCGGAAAGTGCAGTGTGTGTCACCTGTGTGACCGAGCAAGTGACTTTTGTGACTCACGAGGACGGAGGTCATATGAGATACAATCATTTATAAACTGCGAAAGTAAATATGTGGTTTATATGATCACATGTCCGTGTGGGTTAAAATATGTCGGCAAAACGACGCAGATGCTCAAAAAACGGATACAACAACATGTGTGCAATATAACTGGAGGGGACGAAACTAGCCCCTTAGGGTTACATTTTAAGTTAAACCATGAGAAAAACCCAGCAGGTTTAAAGTTTAAGGGTATTGTTAAAATGTTGATCCCTGGGAGAGGAGGTGATCTGGACAGAAAGCTCTGTCAAATCGAATCCAGTTGGATTTTTAGGTTAGGCACTGTTATTCCTCAAGGCTTAAATTCTGACATCCCCTTGGCACCTTTTCTGCCCCAATAGACTGTCTGTAAATGTAGGATAGGGAAGGTTATAGAGTAGATGCGGTTTGTATGCATTTAGTAGGCATTCAGCAGTAAATGTAGCGTAGTCAGTGAATGGTCTGCGTGATTTCTGCAAGAATGAATAATAATGTGATGTTGCCTACGTTCTATTCTGATTTAAGCAGCCCCCAATGTGATACAAGATATAACAGAATATGTTGGAACTGTCCTACATGACAAGGAAATGACTTGGACCATGATAGCTCTATGAAAGAAACATGTGTTGCTTTAAGATGGCAGGGGGGAGGAGTATGTAGATGAGAAGGAGTGCCATGATCGTTTTAAGGAAGTTTGGAATAGCCGCCCACTATCATCTGACGAAGGCCGGTGGGCGGCCGATACTAGTGATGAGCAGAGCGGAGCAGTAACGTCACGTTCAAGTTCCCCGACGGCTGTGTTTGTTACACGCTGGGAACACGTACATCGAGCAGCAGGCCGGTGGGAAGCTGAAGCTAAGGCAGCGCGGAGTGGAGGGAGCCAGGACAGCATGCACATCAAAGGACTGTGAAACAGACCGCCTGAGGGATCCCTGCATACGATGGGGTGGTGAGAGCCCTCAGTGGCAAACTTTTATAGACTGCCTTGCATGATCTTACGCTGATGCCCTAAAACCACTAGCGCTTACTAACAAGACACTGACATAGCCTGCCAGCGGGAGGGATGTTGTTCCCATATGTGACATCACAACATACTGCTACCACCGGAGGGACCTTCGCAACCCTGGAGCATTAACATGACCTGCTAGATGAGCGGCTTGTATGTGTAACTCCCGGGAGTAATAGGACTTCCTCGTGTGTGTATGCGGTGGTGTAGTGGAAGTTGAATGAGTGACACAGCCGGCTGTCAGTCAGCATAGGAGAAACACTGCAGATCTGCTTTTTAATGGGTTTAAGGGGGGATTTGTATCAGCAATGTTAAATAAAGTGTATTTGTACAGTAGACAGAGGTGTACCGATTTTGCTCTTTAAGATTACACTTTCCCCACTGGCTCCCCGAGCAGGGTATACAAGACATCACATTTGGGCGCAGGATATTGTTTGAATAGATTTGAAGCTTTGGTAGTTTCCGTCGCAGCCCGAACGTAAACATTAGCTAATTGTGCAAGAGCACAACAAAAAAACCCCCTGGGGTGTTTTTAATTTAATTGGAACGATTAATGGTATCTGGAAGCATGGCATATTCCTTGACCGCTGAACTAGAGACTGACATGGTCTCAGCTTTTGAGCAAATCACAGTTACACCATCTGGGCAAAAAGGTGATGACAACAAAGAGTGGAGACGCACCTTTCGTACACATAGGAGGCTTACCCTCAAGATGCTAAGGCGTAAATGGACGGTGGCCACACTTGAATCCTATATCTCCAAAAAAGTTATCCCATGGGGATTAAGGGAGAAAATTAAACCATCAGGGCACTTATTGAACCCAAGATTTTTGCCGAAGTGGAGGCAGGAGTGTATTGAGAGGGGATTAAAAACAATGCTTATGATGAAGGAAGAGGAGGAGGTTCAGGTGGAGGAGCTGCAAGTTGAAATCGAGGAGAGTCTCGAACGAATGAGTGGTTTTGAGGCTCACCCCGAGTTCGAAAAATTTAACGCTCAGTTGAAAAAAGAAATAGAGATTACCCAAAGAAAAATCAAAAATGTAAAGAGGGAGAAATTCCTGATTGATGTAGAGGAGTGGAAGGAGGGTGCATGTTTTGAACATCATCCTGGGCAGCCCAGAACAAGATCAGGATCCAAGTCAGGTGAATCGGTGGGTTCAGGGAGGAGAGATTCCTCAGATAAATCTGTGGGTTTTTTAGACGACAGTGGAGAGGACGAAGAAAAAGAGGGGGCAGGGGAAGAGGAACAAGACATAATCAAAAAGAAAAAGCCGAAGAAAAAGAGGAGACAGAAAAAAGATCCAAAATCCATTTTGAAAAGGGAGCATCTGCCGAGGGCAGTCAAATCCAAGAACAGTTTGTAAGTGGAGAAGGCCTTGAGGTAGCCACCGTCCATGAGATGCACAATATAGTCAACTTGTCAGATTTTAAGGTGGAAGACTCACACAGGAAAGTGTTAAATAGGGGACTGTCCTTTTGTCCCACACATCATGGTGACCATTTCGAAGTATACAAAGATTTGCGCTTGTTTCTGCGGAGAGTCATGTTCAGAACAATGTGGGCCAAAAAGTCAAAACAAACAGAGGAAACAACAGAAACATTAGAGACAGATTTGACTGTCTCGGATAGACAAGCTCTAATTGATTTAGAAGCCCTCATGGACACCAATCTGGTTGAGACAACGGACACTGACGCATGACCAATAGCTTATACCAATTTGAAGCCAAGATCTAGATACTTTCCTCCCTTGTCGCTGAGCCCACATCTGAAAACGTTCGGTGAAGCAGTTGAGAGGGAATTGAGATCCCTAAACTGGAAACCGTCGGTGCCCAGAAATTTACCCCCAGATGAAGACCGAGCGTTGCAGGAATTGCGACGGGCTGATTCTGTTGTAGTGAGGTCTAGCGACAAGGGTGGAAATGTAGTGTTGTGGGGGAAGGATATGTATCTGAATGAAGTATCGAGACAATTGGGAGAACAAGACGTATACAAGAAATTGACTGCAGATCCTTTTCCTGAAAATGTTAGAAATCTGAACGGGAAATTGGATGTAGCACTGAGACAAGGTGATATTAGCCATGATGAGTGGAGGTTCATGAAGGTTGACACCTATAGAATTCCCGTATTATATTTAATTCCAAAGGTACACAAAAATACGGAATGTCCGCCGGGTAGGCCGATTGTATCGGCAATAGGTGGTCCGTTCGAGAAAGTTACAGAGTTTCTGGATGAGAATTTGAAGCATCTGGTAGAAGAATTACCCTCATATGCACGGGATACTCGACATGTACTGTACCTGCTTGAGGACATACAGGTTGGTCCTAGTGACCTCCTCGTGGGTATAGACGTTGAAGGTCTATACACCTCAATCCCACATCATGTGGGGTTGAGAGCGGCTGAGTTCTTTTTGAGAAACGTCGCCAGAATACAGAGTGGTAGGTGTCAGCTGATCATGGACCTCTTAGAGATGGTCCTTACCTGTAATTGCTTCAGGTTTGATGCTTCCTTCTACCGCCAGATCAGGGGGACGTCGATGGGCGCGGCGTGTGCCCCAGCCTATGCGTGCCTTCACCTGGGCCTGTGGGAGCGCCAGGAGGTATACGTGAATGCGGCTTTTGGGGCGCACGCCGCGTCCTGGATCCGTTATGTGGACGACGTCCTCCTGGTGTGGAGGGGGACGAGAGAGGACCTCGCGGTCTTCCTGGACCACTTAAATATGAATGATAGGAACATTATACTGACGCACACTGTGGACGAAAGGGAGATCAGTTTCCTAGACCTTGTTATACGAAAAGAGGGCCATAAACTGACCACTACAACTTTCAGAAAACCAACAGCAGGAAACACACTTCTTCATGCAACTAGCTTCCACCCCCCATCCCTCATAAAGGGGATACCAGTAGGACAATTACTTAGGGTACGCAGAAATTGTACAAATGAGGAAGACTACGAGAGGGAGGCATCTGACATGTGTGAACGGTTTAAAAGGAGAGGCTACAATGATGAAACCCTAACTAGAGCTAGACAGAGGGCAGATGCAACCGCTAGAGACAATCTGTTGACGGGAAGCACAAGTAGACAACGACATAAGGACAACCACGTGAGATTGGTGACACAGTATGGCACACACTGGAACCAACTACGTAGAGCAATGGCCAAACATTGGCATCTCCTGCAATTAGATCCTCGAATTATTGAGGCTGTAGGGGACTACCCAAAATTGGCCGCAAAAAGAGCGCCGAATTTGCGCGATATGCTGGTGAGGTCAGACTTTCGAACGGTCACGCCGCAATCAGCGCGAATGTGGCTCGGACCATCGATGCGACCTAATGGAATGCATCGATGCGGAAAGTGCAGTGTGTGTCACCTGTGTGACCGAGCAAGTGACTTTTGTGACTCACGAGGATGGAGGTCATATGAGATACAATCATTTATAAACTGCGAAAGTAAATATGTGGTTTATATGATCACATGTCCGTGTGGGTTAAAATATGTCGGCAAAACGACGCAGATGCTCAAAAAACGGATACAACAACATGTGTGCAATATAACTGGAGGGGACGAAACTATCCCCTTAGGGTTACATTTTAAGTTAAACCATGAGAAAAACCCAGCAGGTTTAAAGTTTAAGGGTATTGTTAAAATGTTGATCCCTGGGAGAGGAGGTGATCTGGACAGAAAGCTCTGTCAAATCGAATCCAGTTGGATTTTTAGGTTAGGCACTGTTATTCCTCAAGGCTTAAATTCTGACCTCCCCTTGGCACCTTTTCTGCCCCAATAGACTGTCTGTAAATGTAGGATAGGGAAGGTTATAGAGTAGATGCGGTTTGTATGCGTTTAGTAGGCATTCAGCAGTAAATGTAGCGTAGTCAGTGAATGGTCTGCGTGATTTCTGCAAGAATGAATAATAATGTGATGTTGCCTACGTTCTATTCTGATTTAAGCAGCCCCCAATGTGATACAAGATATAACAGAATATGTTGGAACTGTCCTACATGACAAGGAAATGACTTGGACCATGATAGCTCTATGAAAGAAACATGTGTTGCTTTAAGATGGCAGGGGGGAGGAGTATGTAGATGAGAAGGAGTGCCATGATCGTTTTAAGGAAGTTTGGAATAGCCACCCACTATCATCTGACGAAGGCCGGTGGGCGGCCGATACTAGTGATGAGCAGAGCGGAGCAGTAACGTCACGTTCAAGTTCCCCGACGGCTGTGTTTGTTACACGCTGGGAACACGTACATCGAGCAGCAGGCCGGTGGGAAGCTGAAGCTAAGGCAGCGCGGAGTGGAGGGAGCCAGGACAGCATGCACATCAAAGGACTGTGAAACAGACCGCCTGAGGGATCCCTGCATACGATGGGGTGGTGAGAGCCCTCAGTGGCAAACTTTTATAGACTGCCTTGCATGATCTTACGCTGATGCCCTAAAACCACTAGCGCTTACTAACAAGACACTGACATAGCCTGCCAGCGGGAGGGATGTTGTTCCCATATGTGACATCACAACATACTGCTACCACCGGAGGGACCTTCGCAACCCTGGAGCATTAACATGACCTGCTAGATGAGCGGCTTGTATGTGTAACTCCCGGGAGTAATAGGACTTCCTCGTGTGTGTATGCGGTGGTGTAGTGGAAGTTGAATGAGTGACACAGCCGGCTGTCAGTCAGCATAGGAGAAACACTGCAGATCTGCTTTTTAATGGGTTTAAGGGGGGATTTGTATCAGCAATGTTAAATAAAGTGTATTTGTACAGTAGACAGTGGTGTACCGATTTTGCTCTTTAAGATTACACTTTCCCCACTGGCTCCCCGAGCAGGGTATACAAGACATCACATTTGGGCGCAGGATATTGTTTGAATAGATTTGAAGCTTCCGGCGGGGGGGGAGGAACCTTTGGCGACAGCTTCCGCCGATTCTGTGTCCCTCTGTGCGCCGTGTGTACGGCTGTTGCACAGAGGGACCTGTCGCTGCTTTTTTTTTTATGGCTCGAGCCACCGCTGTGGCTCATGTGTATGAGCCATTGGAATGCACGTTTGTTATACTGCCTCTGCGCGCTCTGAATCTCTGTCCATTAGTCTTTCTTAGCATTTTATTTAGTTGCCACAACTTAGATGAACTCCAAGAGACTTTACATATGTCATACTTAGGTGATTTTACCCACTAGTTTTTCCGCATATTCAAACAGGAACTGAATGGATTACATTGCTGAAGGGTTTCTGGGGAAATCTGTTTTATTCCGATTCTCTTCTGGCTGCCTGGGGCTAGAAAAGTTTTGTCCCGCTGTAAAACCCTGCAGGTCGTATCGAAATCTGAACAGGAGAAAGGGGCTGTTTCTATTGGCTCCTTGGCTCCCTTCTCCTGTCAGTCAGCAGCTGTCTCTGCTTCTGCTTGTGTGAGTCACGGTTCCCAGCACAGACTCACACAGACTTTGCATTGTTAAGACCACACCAGAGGTGCCGGTAATTATCGTGGGTATTACCGCATGTTCTAGTTTTTATGAACTGATACTCGCTGATATTTACTGACATGTACTGAGGTATTTACCACAAGTCGGTAATTTAGCTCACTGCTCGGTAATATCAGCTTTTCATGCAGTAACAGCCTTTATGAATTGACATTTTTCTAAGTGCTCGGTAAAGTCAGCTGGTTTCTGCATTACCGAATGTGGTAATGCTTTATGAATCAAAGCCAATGGCACTTACCAATGACAGGATGCTGGATCCTCTCTCCCTTGTGCCCTGAACCGCTCCGGGTGGTGGCCAGAAGCACGGGTCTCTAGGCAGGCACAGGTCTGGGTGGATCCTAGCTCCTACATGTCTCCAGTGTCATTACGCTCTTTTTGGTGTTGACACGCCTTCATCAAATATCGCTGGGGCATGGGCACATCGTTTTCAGTAGTTGGCAAATGTAGACATTAACGGGGCTGAGGATGTCTGTAGACCGCTCTGCTGGCCAGCATCACCACATTAATTTATACATCAGTGTTCTGCACATATAGAATACCAAGGTGGGACAATCCGTTATATTAAAAGGAAACATTCCACTAAAATCAAGCTGCACTTATTACCAGCATAACTCTTTTCACAGTGTGTTAAATTGATATAAAAATGGAATCAGAAGCCTTATATGAGAGCAGATTTAATATGTAAAAAAAATCCATGCACAGCAAAAACAAAAACAAAAAAATGTAACTAGACAAAAATGCTAATACAAGCAATAAATAATAGTATCAGTAAAAAAAGACAAATTAGAAAGTGACAAAGAACCAGAAAGCACTTAAAGTTGACTATCACAAAGCAGCATCCCCACATTTATCTAATGTAAAAAAGAACCAATTTTAAGTTTCACTATGCATCAGACCAAAAAGCTACATAATACACAATTTTCAACAATGCTATAGTTATATTATATAGTGTGCCCACGACTTTGTGTTTTATTTTCCTAGATTTGTATTGACACTCTGCTTCCCCCTAATCAGTGACGTTCCTACCGTCATGCGGCAAGAGTGGCCCGCCCCCGGGTGTCATCATGGAAAGGGGTGACACACGGAGCCCTGTGCAGCCGCCCCTGTTCGCTGCATAAAATCCTGTTGCCGCCAACGTTCATCACCAAATGTCAGGCAGGCCGCAGCTACCTTCAACTTCCCTTGGCTGCCTCCTCCCCTGTTTCCTCCTCCTCCCTCCCCTTCAGCCTTGGAAAGCAGGCACAGAGCCCTGCATCAAAGAACTTGGAGGCAGCTTCCTCCTGCTATCACTGCGCATCTCCATGGCAACCGCGCCACCTGTCATACCAGTAGAGACGCGGCTGCTAGAGGGAGAGACTGGCCTATGATGGCGTCTGAAGTTGGAGGAGGGAGCTTGCGGCTGCCACATGCAACTGAGTCACACAGTGGTGTGCCTCTCCTCTCTGCCCTTCTCTGAGCTAATGGGTTCCTGGGCTCGGCTTTTGCCATGGTGAGGACTGATGAGTCTCTATGAAGCCAGGCCAGCAGAGCAGAGTTGCGCACTGCCGGTGCAATAGTTTATGTTGGCCTGACTGTTAGTGTGCTTCTTTTCTGGGGGGTGGCGTGGAAATGCCATGTGACAGGGAGCCAGAGGGGGCCCTTTCTTAACCACTTAAGGACCAGGCCTTTCTGCAGTGATCGGTGCTGCGTGGGCTCTCCAGCCCGCAGCACCGATCAGGATTCAGCCTTGGCGATCAGACTTCCCCCCTTTTTTCCCCACTAGGGGGATGTCCTGCTGGGGGGGTCTGATCGCCGCCGGCTCTTTTTGATCTGCGGGGGGGGCTCTTCAAAACCCCCCTCCGCAGCGTTTTCGGCGCTCCCTGATTCCCCTTACCTCCCTCTCCCTCCTGGGGCTGCGCAGGACAGATTTCCGTCCTGCGCATTGAAGGATAGGCTTCAGCCTATCATATGCCGGCGATCCCCGGCCAATCAGAGGCCGGGGATCGCCGATCTACGTCACGGCGCTGCTGCGCAGCAGCGCCGTATCATGTAAACAGCGGGGATTTCTTCCCCGGATGTTTACATTATGCGGCTCGCACACTGTTCACGGAGGCAGTCTCCGTGAACCAGCATGGAAAGGCCGCTCCCATGCTATACCACTAACGACCCGCCGACGCCTATGGGCGTTAGGCGGTCGTTAAGTGGTTAAACTTGGTGCAGGCCTGGCTAGTAGGTAGTGTGCTTCTTTTCTTGGGGGGGGGGGGGGGGTGGCATGGGACTAGGAGCAGGAGGAGGGCTGAGACCAATTAAGAAAAAGTTTTAAACATTCCTGGGCTTCCTCCAGCTCTATGTGCACGGATCACTCCCACCCCGCCATCCTCTGCTGCCTGCAGCTCCGGTATCAGGTCCCGTTAGTTCTGCCAGTCTGCGCAAGAGAAATGCGCCCTCTAGAGAGATAAGATAAGAGATATGTAGAGAGTGCACTTCCTCTTGTGAGACTGGCAGAACTAACGGGACCTGATACCGGAGCTGCAGGCAGCCGAGGACGGCGGCATGGGAGCAATCCGTGCAGATGGGCTGGATGAAGCCGCAGGTGGGTATAAAACTTCTTTTCTTTTTTTTTTTTTTTGGTCTCTGGTACACTTTAACTTACACTAACCTGGCCTGGCGGGTTGTGTGATTTATTTTTTTTGGGGGGGCATAATTGAATAATTAGCACCGGGTGTCAAACACTCTAGGTACGCCACTACCCCTACAGTAAGGGCCTGGAGCGGAGCAGAGGGAATCTGGAAGGCCCAGCATGATGGGGTAGCCGATCCCCCGGTGGTGAAAGGGTTAGCTGTGGGTGGGAGAGGGGTTTTGCCCGGAGAGGAACAGGGAGAGTGGTGGGTAAGGCGGCAAGGGAAAAGGGGGCGGGCTCATTCAGCTGCAATTACCGTGGTGAGAAGCTGACTGGAAGCTGTGCGTCCGCACGATAGCAGCAATGGAGAGCCTGGAGCAGTTGGTGGATAGGATCCGGTCGGGGGCCGCATCGAGGGGACCAACCTGGGTCCAGCTGCAGTTAGCGGCGATGGGGGCAAATGCGGCAGCGGAGGCTGGTGCGCCTGAAGATCCAGCGGTAGATGCGGCGACCAGTGCTCAGGCCCCACAGGATGTCAAGAGGCGGACTTCGCGGCCGCCAGACAGGCTCAGCCCAGAGCTGCAAGGTAGAGCGCAACGTCGCGTAGGGAGCCCCCCTAGGGACCCTCCGCCCCCCCGCTGCAAAGCGATCAGCGGCTGGGCCGCGGGTGGTGGGGTGGTGGGAGGAATCCCACCCGCAGGCCAGATTCGCCAGGAGAGGGGCCATCGCAGGTGGCCTCCGCCACCAAGAGGACATCGGCAGCAGGAGGAGCAGACTAAGAGGGCCCAGAAGAAGGACTCTCATTCTGCGGGCACCGCCACTCCCCATGCGGCGGCGGCCCGTTTGAGCCATGGTGGGAGCAGGAGCTCCAGCAGAAGAGGCAAGTCGGGAGGCACGGCTGGTTCAGCCAAGAAGGGGAGCAAGAAGAGTCGAGACAGCAGGAGACATCAGGCGCAACAGCGTGACCGACGCCCCAGTGGCCAGGCGGCCTTGGGCAGCTCCGCTTCAGAGGCTGATTCGGTGGAGGATGGGGACGCTGCAGGTGGATCCGGAGTGACGGCTGGCAGGGACTCACGTCCGGGGCAGCCAAGTGAGGCAAATTTAGCGGGGGGTCTGGGGGGCCCAGTGGTAATTTATTGATGTCACCGGTGAACGCATGGGCACCATCATCTGGAAGTGTGGGATGGGGGGTGGCGGCAGCGAGTGTCCCGGGCCCTTTGGTACCTTTAGCGGAGGTGCCTTCACAAGCCAGGGTGTCATTAGCGCAAGGTGTTGTTCAAGTGGCTCCCCCGTCGATTATGGGTGCAATGGGCGTCCAGACTGAGGTGGCCGTGCAAACGGAGGGGTCATCGGGCGAGGTTGCGAGGTTGGATGGGGTGGGCCAAGTGCATTTGGCGGATGCGGCTCATGCAGAGCTGTATGTTTGTTTTCATGGCCTTTTAGGTTCATACTTAAAACAGGAGGTTAAAGAGCGGATCTGGCGGGGGGAATATATACAGATATTTTCGTTGCTGCCATTGGAAAAGTTTTATTTGGATAAGGGAAAGCCGGATGAAAAAAAGAGGGAGGAGGAGGGTAGATACAGGTTGATACCACGCACTTTCCAGAACTGGTTTCAGGCGTTTTCAGTTCTGGCGAGTGTGATTGGTGAGAAGCAGCCGGAGCATTGTACGGCTCTTTTTGGTTACATGAACTCTATTGGGGAGGCTTATCGGTCTTACGGCGGTAACGCATGGTTGCGTTATGATGAACAGTTTAGGCAGACGAAAGCTGTTTGAATGGCGGTGCGCTGGGACCACGAAGATATTACTTTGTGGATGCGCCTGATGATCCCATCCAGGAGCCCGCAGTCCTTTCAGACGGCGGCCAGCGGGTCATCTTCAGGTGGAAAAAGGGAAAAAGAGGAAAAGGGGTGTGCTGGCAATATAACGACGGATCGTCTTGATTCGGGCAATCCTGTCATTTTAAGCATGAGTGCTCCAATTGCGGAGGCTCTCACACTGCCACGAGATGCTACAAGCAGAAGAGGAATAAGTCCGCAGATTCTGGCCACAAGAGGGACGATGCCGGTAAGGGTGGCAGAGATGGCGGGGTTTCTAAGTAGGTTCCCTAGGCGGGAAGTGGCCGAATTTTTACATTCAGGTTTTGAGGAAGGTTTTGTGATTCCTAGTAGCTGCTCGTTGCAGTCTAGCCCCCCATTTAGGAATTTAAAGTCTGCTAACGAGCGACCGGAGGTGGTGGATAAGAAGTTAACAAAGGAAATAGAAGCAGGGAGGTTGGCGGGTCCTTTCCAGTCTTGTCCCCTGGTTGGTTTGGTGGTGTCTCCTCTCGGTGTAGTGCCCAAGAAGGAGCCAAGGATCTTCCGGTTAATTCACCACTTATCTTTCCCCCTGGGTTCCTCAGTTAATGATGGTTTGTCGGTTGAGGACGCATCAGTGGTTTATACGTCCTTTGATGCGGCGTTAAGCTGGGTTAGGCGTTTGGGGCGGGGTGCGCGTTTGGCAAAAACGGATATTGAGTCGGCTTTTAGGTTGTTACCAGTTCACCCGGCCAGCTTCCGGTTGCTTTTGGAAAGGTGAGTATTTTGTGGATAGATGCCTTCCCATGGGTTGTTCGGTTTCATGCGCATTTTTTGAAAAATGTAGCAGTTTCTTGGAGTGGGTAGTGAAGGAGGTGTCAGGTGTACAGTTGGTCATTCACTATCTTGATGACTTCCTGTTCATGGGTTCGGTTGATTCACCAGATTGCGCTTACATGTTGGCTACAATGAGACACGTTTGTGAGCGTTTTGGGGTTCCATTAGCGGAGGAGAAAACAGAAAGACCCGTTGCGGCGTTGAAGTGTGAGATTGTCAAGAATCTTGCCTGAATTAAGTTCTGAAGTGACAGTTTGCATTTTGGCCACTAGACGCCGCCTGTATCAGAAAGTGATAACCTAATGTTGCTGAGGGATGAACAAGCATGAGAGGTGGGGCCTGGCAGCTCTAGAGAGACCAGGAAGAGAAGACAGAGGCAGACATGGTTGTTTTTGTGGAGAGCTGTCTGTGAAAAGGACAATCTGTATCCATCCAAGCTGCAGAGAGGCTGATCGCTGTTTTCCCCTTGAATCCTGCTTGTTGGAGTGGAGATTGTTCCCAGTTAGCTGCCCTGGGCTTAGGATTCTACGCCAGCTACCCATCAAGGCTGCAAGTGTGCTTGCAGGCCTGAGCCTGTCCTAAAGAGAGGCATCTGCTGATACCAAGTAGGAACAGGTCAGTGAACCCGGGTTCTTGTGTTTTCATTAAACTGTTTTTTTGTGGTACGGTACCTGAAGAAACTGAGACTTAGGCCTGCTTTAGGTAGATAGTTAGGAACTGTTTTTAGAAGGTCACACTGGATTGATACTGCAGTGCAGCAAGACTTTAGGCTCTACTGTACACTGCCAACGGATAGGGTTGATCCTGCAGTCCAGCATGACTTGTCCGCTCTGCTGTGTCTGCTAATGGCTAAGAGTGATTCTGCAGTTCAGTATGACTTGAGGCTCTACTGTAAACTGCCATTAGGTAGAGGTGTCCTGTTGGACAGAAGTGGGGACTCTGGGGTATAGGGTACCCTGTGTATTGCAAATCTTGTTGTGTTTGTAACTGTTCCTGTTAATACTTTCCAGTAAAGAAAGTTTTGGTTGCACTAAGCTGGTGTCTGTATCACCTTCCTTGTTCCGTGACTTTGCTGTATCCTGGGGTACCCCTCGGTACACGGTCTTACAGAAGTTTTTGGGCATTACTATCAATACAGAGTTGATGGAATGCAGCTTGCCGCAGGACAAGGTGGATGACTTGAAGGAGTCCATTTTGTTTGCAATTCAGAGTCGGAAGATGACGTTGAGAGAGGTTCAATCGCTAGTGGGCAAACTGAACTTTGCCTGCAGAATTATGCCCATGGGGCGTATCTTTTGCAGGCGTTTGTCTTTAGCGACGGTGGGGATGTCGGCCCCGCATCACCGTATTCGGATCTTCGGGCGGATCTTCAGGTGTGGCTAATGTTCCTGGCAGACTTCAATTGCAGGGCCTTTTGGATGCAGGATACGGTGAGTAATTCAGAGTTGGAATTGTTTACTGATGCATCAGGGTCGCTAGGCTTCGGGGCGTTCCTAAAGGGGCAATGGTGTGCGGCCCCTTGGGATGCGTCTTGGATTGAGGCTGGGTTCACCTCTAACCTGGTGTTGTTGAAATTGTTCCCAATAGTGGTGGCTTTGAGGATTTGGGGGCAACAGCTGGCCAATAAGAGGGTCAGGGTGCATTTGTGACAACATGGGGGTGGTGGCGATCAATAATTGCTCTGCGTCATCCCTCCCGGTGATTCGTTTATTGCGGCAATTAGTGTTAGAGTGTTTGCGACTTAACACATATTTGTTTGCAGTGCATGTACCTGGGGTTGACAATGTGATTGCTGATGCGATTTCTCGCTTTCAGTGGGACAGGTTCCGGGTGGCGGCTCCCACGGCGGAAAAGCGTGGGGTTCCTTGCCCATCCACGGTGTGGAAGATTCCCTTCGGGCCATTTCCTGTATGATCGGGAGATCATTGTCGGAGTCAACATCGGCAGCATACGCGGCGGTATGGAACACGTGGGATGCTTTGGTGTTGCAGGTGGGGGGTTGTGGGTCTGAGGAGGATAGATTGTGCTTGTTGCTGTATTTTCTGGGTCAGAATTTTGTGGACGGGGCATCTATGTCGGCTGTAGCGAAGAAAATGGCTGCTATGGCATTTTGGTTCAAGGTTAGGGGATTTGGGGATATGACAAAGGATTTTAGGGTCCGGCAGGCGCTGAGGGGTTACCGGGAAGGGGTAGTTAGAAGGGAGTCGAGGCGCCCAGTTACCTTTGAAGTGCTGGGAAGGTTGCTGGGGGTTTTGCCGGGTTTGTGTTCTTCAGGCTACGAAAGTGTTTTATTTAAAACCGGATTTGTTCTGGCTTTTTTTGGGGGCTTTCAGGGTGGGGGAGTTAGTGAGTCCTAACAAGCAGGGAGCGGGAGGCATTCTTGCTAAGCATGTGACATTATTGAACGATTCGGTTGTTATTCATTTTCAGCGATCTAAAACGGATCAGCTGGGAAAAGGTCGTGACATTACACTGTTCCCAATCGGGGGGTCATCGTGTCCTCATGGGAGTGTCGCTCTTTTTATGACTGCTCGCCCTCCTGAAGCCCCTGTGTTTTTGTCGCACCAGGACGGGACTCCCTTGTCCCGTTTTCAATTTGTGTCGGTATTTCGTAAATGCTTGGTTGCCCTCGGCCTTCCACATGCTGAGTTTGCCTCCCACTCCTTCAGGATCGGGGTGGCTACTGAAGCGTCACGTTGGGGTTTAGATGAGGGGGTTATCAAGAGGATTGGGCAGTGGGATTCCATGAGGTATAGGTCTTATGTTGGGCCCCATTTAGTGTAGGTTGGAGTTGTGGATAGGGATCTGTTGCTGTCAGCTTGTTGTTTCTTGTTGCAGGTGCTCCGGCCATCGTTTGGATCGTGGGGCATTCCTACATCAGCAGGGGTACCAGGAGGGCCAATGTTAGGCCTGAAGGCCGCCAGCTGGGCTTTCCGAGGGCCCAGGTACGTATTCATTGGATGGGTTTTCCTTGGATGGTGTGGCCCAGCCTGCTTCCTGAATTGCATAGATTAGCCAGATTAGATAAAGCTCCTGATGTCCTGGTGCTTCATGTCAGGGGGAACGACCTAGCCTCCCGATCCACGAGAGTTATTATTAAGGAAATCAAATTCGACTTCCTTCGAATTCGTTCCTTGTTCCCTGGAACAGTGGTAGTTTGGTCGGACGTGGTGGCTCGGGAGTATTGGAGGTTGGCCAATTCTGTAAAAAAGGTGAACAAGGCGAGGATTAAACTTAAGGAAGTGGCAAGGTTTTTTGTGCGGAATGGTGGGCTGGCTATTAGAAATGTGGAGCTGGAGGAGGACATTGAGTTATTTCTTAGAAGGGACGGTGTGCACATGAATGACATCGGAACGGATCTTTGGGCTTTGGGGATTGAAGACGGGATACAGAGAGCTTTGCGGTTGGGGGCCTCAATGGCATAAGGGATCATGTCCTTTTGTGGTGGAGGGGTAAAAAGGGGGCTCCGGAGGTCGGTTACTTGTGGAGTGGATTTGTCGCGGGGCAAATCCGGTTGGATGAGGTCACGACATGAGGAAAACGATTATGGGGCATGCAGCTGTCCCCGAGCTGGGAACACGGCTGGGGGCCGGTTACAAGGCTGCATGTCACACATGTGTTGTTTGGGTATATTTCATTCGGTACCTCCGGACCCCTGTACCCCAGCTCTCTGTGATAATCCGAGATGGTTAATTTTGTAATGTTCATGATGTTTTGGGTTATTGTTAAAATTGGTTAAATAAAGTGGGGCTGCTCTGGCCTAAATTATTCCAAAGCCAAGTAGTCCGTGTGTTTATTTAGGGGTATAAGGGTGAGGGATGGTTGGGGGGAAAAGAAAGGATAGGGGGTAATAGGCTCTACCATTATCATGTCCATTATCCTTGTCTGCTAAAGCAGAGATTTACTGTACTGTGTAATCTTCTTCTCAGCTCCTGTAGTTAGCCTCGTGATGCTTAACTCCTCCCACTCTGGTGTGAGGAGGCATTTTATGCTAGTTCATGACTGTATACAGAAGACTCTCTGTACCTGGTCAAAGTATCATCTTTTAGCAATCGAATTGTTCATTTACAAGATCTTGAGTATGAAGAATAAACACTTAGACCTTTCTTTATGTCAATTTGATTGAGTTAAAGAGACTCTGAAGTCTCCCTAAAATTAGGTTTTTATATTAAAAACCTCATTACCATAATAGTCCCTCTTAAAACGATGCATCCCCGCGGCTGAAAACCCCCTCGATCACCCCAAACTCACAGGGGTGCACGGCGGGCTCCTTCTGCAAAGAGGCAGCGCAGCTCTGCCTCTATGCACGTCAATCAGCGTGGCTCGCCGCCTCTCCTCCGCCACTCCTCTCAGTCTTCCTTCACTGAGAGGGGCGGGGGAGAGGCGGAGATACGCACTGATTGATGCGCATAGAGGCGGCAGCAAACTCCACGACCAAGAAAGTCGTGGATTTTGCCTACCATGTACCCCGTGAGTTTGGGGTGATCGAGGGGGTTTTCAGCCGCGGGGATGCATAGTTTTAGGAGGGACTATAATGGTAATGAGGTTTTTAAATTAAAAACCTCATTTTAGGGAGACTTCAGAGTCTCTTTAAGCTGTCCGATGAGACTGTAAAGGAGTGGGCCATACTATTACCAGGGCCAGTTCTCTCATGAAGCAAGGTGAAACATTTGCATCAGGCGCAGGGATTACACTGGTATTTGTACTGTGTTTACACTAACAGCATGCAGTCAGAGTAAGAGGAGAGCGAGGTTTAGAGGTCATCATTGGGGAAAAGCAGCTTATTGTGCTGTGTGAGGATTCTGACAGTAAGTGGGGGGAAGGGGGCAGGAGAGCAGCAGTGTTTCATTTGACTTGCACAGCAGAAGGGAGGAGGTGGCACTGCTCCCCTGACTGAGGAGGAATTGAGTGGCTGAGGGTGAGCAGTTTTTTTGTCATAGACTTGCAGCCAGCCTGTGTGTTATTGTGTTGAGCTGCAGCATGTCATGTCTGAAGTTGTTTCATATGCTTGCTGACTGAAGCAGAGTAAATTGTCAGGTGCTGTGCAATCATTCCAATTCGGGGGGGGGGGGGGGGCTCATCCTCACAAGTTTGCCTCAGGCAGCAAAGAGTCCAGAACCAGCCCTGACTATTACAGGTCAGTCACACGCACAGTAAGCTGTCTGGTAATATCTATGATTACTGCCAGCATAGCCGAGTGAAAACAATAAGACAGCTTGCCATTACAAAAGAAACTGTCTCACAGCTGTAAGCTAGTTGAAGCTTTAGCAAAATACTACCAAGGCACTAACCGTGTCAACCAAAATCATCAGTGTGTGTGTGTGTGTGCGAAAAGGACAGCTGCAGCTGTAACTCAGCCCACCTATCTTACAGGTACAGGCCCTTTCCACTCTGTCCTGCCTAGCTGTCTCTCACCCTGTCTCAAGAGAAGTCTGCAGATGGTGAGACACAACACTAGGCAGTGCAGGAGGAAAGCACAGATCCAAGTCTGCAGTCTAGTGACAAAGGAAAGAGGTTACGTAAGCCAACTTGGAAGGTGAAAGAAAATCTAGAAAGTCCTAGATAAAGTCTCTCATCAAAAGTTACAACTTCCTGGGAAGAAGTGCAGACTCACTCTTATTCAGTATCTCCGTTCACAAGTGATGTCATCCCTAGAATCCATTCTAGCACTGCTATCCAAAGCATTTCAACAATACCAGCACGTACAGTAAGTGAAAGTTACATTATGATTCTGCTAAAAGTGGCCACTAACGGTCCAATTTCTAGCAAAAAATCGTTTGAGCGATCAGAAATTCTGATCGGATTGGTTGTAAATAATCTCCATTGGTAGACACAATCGATTATGAACGAGTGAAAAAAATGTCGTCCGAATGAATTTTCGTCGAACCAAAATTTGGATTTTCTTGTTCGTTGTGATAGATAGGAAGCAAAGATTGGTTCGTTGATGGTGCAGTGAACGATGTATTACAATATTTCACTTCCGATCAGAATTTCTGATCGCTCGAACAATTTTTTGATAGAAATTGGACAGTTAGTGGCCAGCTTAAGACTATATGCAAAAGATTCATTAAATGAGCTAAGAAGTTTGCAAATCCTGAATTCTGAAAGAGAAAACCTAGTATTACAAAGTAGAAAATTTTAAACTGAGCGCGCTCAAGATGGCAGCCTCTCTTTTTACCTGCTCCACACCTTGTCTCGGCTCTGGGAAGCATTAATCACATATATGCACAGAAGGAACAAAAATACTTAGAGATTCCGCACCATGAAATCTCTGGCTACAACTGGAACCTTCTGGGAAACGTGGAAGACTATGGATGGCTAAGTTACAAGCTGGATTGTACTCACCATCAAAGTCCTGTGTAGCTGACCTTGGTTTTGGAGTCCTGCATGGGATTGGGAAGCTGATAATCCACACAAACAAACAAAAGCCTTCTCTACTCCTACAAGGGCACACAATGGGATAGGATTTCTCCACCAGGATACTCATGAGGTCCACAGCTTCAAACAAACCAACACATCAAAAAAGCATGTCCAGGCAACACAGCAAGCAGATCTCCTACCTTCCCAAGTCCTCTTCCCAAGGTAAGGGAATTCATCCTCCTTCCCCAAACACCAGTAATATCTTCCAGCTGGCAATCCGTTTTTTGCAGACTGTACAAATACTTAAATGCATTCAGAGGCTGAAATTATATTGACTCCATTGCCTTTCTAAGTGAACCTTAGTAGGCCCCATGTTTCTGCATATCAATGGAATTTTCACACCTCTCCTATTAGATTCACAAGGCCAGCAGTTTGCTTTTGTCTACCCCCCACTGATAAACAACAACAATCAAAGGAAGAGCTTACTTAACCCATTCCTTCCCAAAGAGCAATGTTAATCTATACAGCCAGCGTTTTACTATCTCTCAGGCCATCAAGAGCTGCATCTCACATTGGGAAAAAACAAGCTAATTTGCTGCAATCTCTAGGGATTTTAAATAAAACGCACAGAGGAAAAAAAGGTAACCAGGCCCATAAAAAATGCCACACTCAGACTCAGTCCAACTTCAGGGACCCAGGCCCATTCAAGGGAAAGAACTTTCCAGCGACCTCCAGTGATGTGTACTGGAAATCAGAGGCTGAAAGTAGCAGAAGTTACCATGTCCCTAGTCAGAGATGCAGTAACACCCCGGCAGTGAACCCAGTCGCCAATGCTAAGCCCCATGCAGTCACCGCATTGCTCTGCAATGCCCGCTCTATAAACAATAAGACAGCCATTATTGCAGACCTTATTCAGACATGCGATTTTTCATGCATCACTGAAACCTGGATTGATGCCAATGCGGGCCCCACATTGGAAGCAACCATCCCATACAATTACTCAGTCCTAAGTGATGGAAGACGAGACAGCAGAGGAGGGGGTGTAGCAATTTGTGGCAAAACAACTCTGCAGCTCAGAGCCCTGAATGTTGGCTCAACAAAGTCTTTTTAATGTATAGGTACCCAGATCTCAGCTGGTAAAGGCTTCAAAATTTTAGTGGTTTATCGTCCCCCCGGAGATGCTGACCCATTCCTACAGGAATTCTCAGAACTTATGGCAATGCTAACTCTGTCTTATCCGAGATGGATCATCCTTGGTGACTTCAACGTCTGGGCTGATAACACTCAATCACAAAATGCAAATGAACTAATAAATCTCATGGGTGGACTAGGCTTCACACAAGTTGTAAAATCTGCTACCCACAGAGGAGGGCATACGCTAGACTTACTGTTCCACCTTGGAATGGACATTAGTAACATAACAGTAACCCCAGTGGTGTGGTCAGACCACCACATAATACAGTTTACTATTCAACATCACCCTATCAAGCAGCTCCCTAAAGAAACAATCAAAATCCGTCCCCTGAATAAATTAACACCGGAGAGGATAACTGCCAACCTGGATTTTACAAATCTGCTCCACAGTCAAATGGACCCAAACACTCTAGTAACCCAGTACAACAACACGATATATGAAACACTTGACAGTATTGCCCTATGGCGCACCAAATCAGCAACCAAAAAGCAGAAAGCTAATTGGTTTGACAAAACCATCATGGATCTAAAAAAGAAAGGGCGCAGACTTGAAAGACAGTGGCGTAAATCAGGGTCTGAGGAGCACAAATCTAGCCTAATTCAACACCTTAGACAATACCAACAAGCAATAACCAAGAAAAAATCAGACTTTATCTCGCACAAAATATCTACAGCCAACAACAGAGCTGGTCAACTCTTCCACACAGTGGAATCACTCTGCAATCCTTCCTGCCTAAAAGCCCCAACCACATTCTTCAGGGAAAGGTGTAAAGAATTCTCTGCCTTCTTCACAAACAAGGTGTCTACCATCCGTGCCAGCATTACACCAACATCAATTGACCACTGGACTTTGCATCTGCCTACTACCGTACCACCATGGCAAGTCTTTGACACTGAGTGAAGAAGATTTTGGGATTCTCGTTCAAAGTCTCCGCCCCACTACCTGCGACCTGGATCCTGGCCCAACTGGATCCTTAATGCAGTGACCAGAGCTGATCAGGCCAGCACTTCACAAAATAACTCAGTGCTCCTTGCAAAGTGGACTTTTCCCAGAAGAACTAAAGAAAGCAATCATAAATACCTTGGGGTATTCCTCCTCATGAGGAGCCTCCATTAAAAACTATGTCTACTGCCTTCTAATATGCCCTTACCCAGGACCAACTATTACTATAACTTGAACTGCTCAACCGCGTTCTTCATCCCAGGCTACAGGCCTTTACACTGCTATGAGACACCAACTAAAGCAAATCTACCTGGACTGGTTTTTCGTTTTTTTTACTTTTTTATTTGTTTCCTTTGGCACGCAGGAGCAATCTAAATCTTTCTCAGTATGCTATACCTTATTACAATATGCTATGGTTCAGTTGTTCTCCCATTTTAGTTTTACGGGTTTTATTGTACATCACATGCCCCTCTTGGTTGGGGATCCTATGTTGTCCCCCACTATTGAGGAATGAGATCGTACCTAATAATATGGGTACCCCCATCCCTCGGTATTCGAGATCCTCTGGTGGTTTATCCACCTCACTGACTGTTGCTGTTAACCTTAATTGTTGTTTGTTTGAATTCTGTTTTCTTTATGGGGACCGATTGGGGAGAAACCAGGGTTACATACTTAAAATACTACATAAGCATAATTCTACGTTAATATATGTCTATCTCATTTAAGTTACTCTCCTTGAACGCTAGGGGTCTCAACTCCCCACAAAAACGTAGAAAACTGTTTGCTGACATTCAACGATTTACTCCTGATGTGATATGCTTGCAGGAAACACATTTTTCTCTGTCCTCTCACCCTAACTACCTGCACAGTACTTATAGAAAATGTTATATGGCTAACGCTATCAAGAAACATAGAGGAGTTGCAATCCTACTTAAGAACTCCTTACCTATTGATGTGGGTGGAGTGAAAGGTGATCCAGCGGGCAGGTATCTCATTCTTTCAGGGACTCTGTACTCCCAGAATAATCAATTATTAATTGTTACGCACCTCCTGAACATGCTCTCTCCACGATTCTGGAGGTCACCCCACTTATATCACATGCACCTAACACAATGTTGTACTGGTGTGGTGAATTCAACTTTACACTAAATGAGGCCTTAGAAAAATCCAAGCCTTCCCCCGACAAAATGAACTAAGCAACAACGTACTATTCTCCAAACTTGTCTGGAGGACAACTTTCTAGTTGATGCTTGGAGGGAATGCCATGGTAATAAACGTGGGTATACCCACCACTCTGTGGTGCATAATACATATGCTAAGCTTGATCACGTGCTACTCCCAACCTCTATGGTCCCTCAGCTACTTTATGTGCGACATATTTCTATTCCACTTTCTGACCATGATGCTGTCCTGACATGTATGGATACTCGGATCTCTGCCACCCGTAGGACTCCCTGGAGACTAAACGAGTCACTTCTTATTGACCCTACTACACGCATTGAAACACTTGATGCCCTTTCTCATTATTTTGATCAAAATGTTCCTGAGGACACCTCCCCTATGAATAATTGGTTAGCCCATAAAGCCTTCATTAGGGGTAAATTAATTCATATCTCAGCCAGCATTAAAAAGCAACGCTCGGAAAACCTTCTACGCCTCTCATATAAATTTAGAAGACTGACCTTGCTTAATCAAACAGACCCTTCTAAATACTTATGTAAGCTAATAAGAGACACACAACTAGAATTGCATCTTATACTATCTAGGACAGTTGAAAAGGCCATGAGGTGGACCAAAGCCAAATTTTACCGCTATGCCAATAAGGCAGACACTCTCTTGGCCAATAAACTCCGCCAACAGGAAAAAATCAATCATGTCTATAAAATAAGGACCCCCGAAGGCAATATCACAGCCGACCCGACTAAAATTCACGACATTTTTCACTCATATTACTCCAGTCCCAACTATATAGCCCTCCCTCACAACAAGACCCTAATAAAATCAATGAGTTTCTAGACCAAGTTCACCTCCCCGCAATTGCGCCCTAGGCACTTGTGTCTCTCAATAACCCATTTTCTGAACTAGAGGCAACCAAAATGATACAAAAACTAAAATTACATAAAGCGCCAGGCCCAGACGGCCTCTCAGCTCTATACTAAAAAAAGTGTCTTCCACACCTTATCACTAGTGTTGGGCGAACAGTGTTCGCCACTGTTCGGGTTCTGCAGAACATCACCCTGTTCGGGTGATGTTCGGGTTCGGCCGAACACCTGATGGTGTTCGGCCAAACTGTTCGGCCATATGGCCGAACTAAGAGCGCCTGGCCGAACGTTACCCGAACGTTCGGCTAGCGCTGTGATTGGCCGAACGGGTCACGTGTAGTGTTGGGCGAACATCTAGATGTTCGGGTTCGGGCCGAACATGGCCGAACTCCGAACATAATGGAAGTCAATGGGGACCCGAACTTTCGTGCTTTGTAAAGCCTCCTTACATGCTACATACCCCAAATTTACAGGGTATGTGCACCTTGGGAGTGGGTACAAGAGGAAAAATTTTTTTTAGCAAAAAGAGCTTATAGTTTTTGAGAAAATCGATTTTAAAGTTTCAAAGGGAAAACTGTCTTTTAAATGCGGGAAATGTCTGTTTTCTTTGCACAGGTAACATGCTTTTTGTCGGCATGCAGTCATAAATGTAATACATATAAGAGGTTCCAGGAAAAGGGACCGGTAACGCTAACCCAGCAGCAGCACACGTGATGGAACAAGAGGAGGGTGGCGCAGGAGGAGAAGGCCACGCTTTGAGACACAACAACCCAGGCCTTGCATGAGGACAAGAAGCGTGCGGATAGCAATTTGCATTTTGTCGCCATGCAGTCATAAATGTAATACAGATGAGGGGTTCAATAAACAGGGACCGGAAACGCTAACCCATCACAGATGTTCATTGTTCATGTTACTTGGTTGGGGTCCGGGAGTGTTGCGTAGTCGTTTCCAATCCAGGATTGATTCATTTTAATTTGAGTCAGACGGTCTGCATTTTCTGTGGAGAGGCGGATACGCCGCCGATCTGTGATGATGCCTCCGGCAGCACTGAAACAGCGTTCCGACATAACGCTGGCTGCCGGGCAAGCCAGCACCTCTATTGCGTACATTGCCAGTTTGTGCCAGGTGTCTAGCTTCGATACCCAATAGTTGAAGGGTGCAGATGGATTGTTCAACACAGCTACGCCATCTGACATGTAGTCCTTGACCATCTTCTCCAGGCGATCGGTGTTGGAGGTGGATCTGCACGCTTGCTGTTCTGTGTGCTGCTGCATGGGTGTCAGAATATTTTCCCACTCCAAGGACACTGCCGATACCATTCCCTTTTGGGCACTAGCTGCGGCTTGTGTTGTTTGCTGCCCTCCTGGTCGTCCTGGGTTTGCGGAAGTCAGTCTGTCGGCGTACAACTGGCTAGAGGAGGGGGAGGATGTCAATCTCCTCTCTAAAGTCTCCACAAGGGCCTGCTGGTATTCTTCCATTTTGACCTGTCTGGCTCTTTCTTCAAGCAGTTTTGGAACATTGTGTTTGTACCGTGGATCCAGAAGGGTATAAACCCAGTAATTGGTGTTGTCCAGAATGCGCACAATGCGTGGGTCGCGTTCAATGCAGTCCTAGGCCGAAGAGGTCATAGCCTAGGGTCACAAAACCTGTTTATTGGGCAATTTCAATGGTGGCGAGTCTGACGTACATAAATCGCAGCAATGGCCGTTAGCAACGTCTGAATCTCACGAAATGTCTCATGCAGGTAGAAGACATATTGTTAGACTTGGGCTCCAAAGATGGGTTCCCTACATCTCTGCAAACCAGAGTTACAGGGCTCCAAATTTGGTAAAATCCCCCATAGGCTTTCATTGGGCCTCCTATTTACAGTTCCAAAATCTCACATCTTTTCAAAGGGCAATTACTCAGCAGTGGCAAATTTTCTAGCATTGTAGGGACCCTTAGGGGGAACATGACTGGTGAGTTTCGGGCCCCTAGGCCGAAGAGGTCATAGCCTAGGGTCACAAAAACCTGTTTATTGGGGCTATTTCAATGGTAGTGATGGTGACGTACATAAATCGCAGCAATGGCCGTTAGCAAAGTCTGAATCTCACGAAATGTCTCATGCAGGTAGAAGACATATTGTTAGACTTAGATTCCAAAGATGGGGTCCCTACATCTCTGCAAACCAGAGTTACAGGGGTCCAAAATTGGTAAAATCCCCCATAGGATTTCATTGGCTCCCTATTTCACTTTCCAAAATCTCACATCTTTTCAAAGGGCAATGGCTCAGCAGTACCAAATTTTCTAGCATTGTAGGGACCCTTAGGGGGAACATGACTGGTGAGTTTCGGGCCCCTAGGCCGAAGAGATCATAGCCTAGGGTCACAAAAACCTGTTTATTGGGGCTATTTCAATGGTAGTGATGGTGACGTACATAAATCGCAGCAATGGCCGTTAGCAAAGTCTGAATCTCACAAAATGTCTCATGCAGGTAGAAGACATATTGTTAGACTTGGATTCCAAAGATGGGGTCCCTACATCTCTGCAAACCAGAGTTACAGGGGTCCAAAATTGGTAAAATCCCCCATAGGATTTCATTGGCTCCCTATTTCACTTTCCAAAATCTCACATCTTTTCAAAGGGCAATGGCTCAGCAGTACCAAATTTTCTAGCATTGTAGGGACCCTTAGGGGGAACATGACTGGTGAGTTTCGGGCCCCTAGGCCGAAGAGGTCATAGCCTAGGGTCACAAAAACCTGTTTATTGGGGCTATTTCAATGGTAGTGATGGTGACGTACATAAATCGCAGCAATGGCCGTTAGCAAAGTCTGAATCTCACGAAATGTCTCATGCAGGTAGAAGACATATTGTTAGACTTGGATTCCAAAGATGGGGTCCCTACATCTCTGCAAACCAGAGTTACAGGGGTCCAAAATTGGTAAAATCCCGCATAGGATTTCATTGGCTCCCTATTTCACTTTCCAAAATCTCACATCTTTTCAAAGGGCAATGGCTCAGCAGTACCAAATTTTCTAGCATTGTAGGGACCCTTAGGGGGATCATGACTGGTGAGTTTTGCCACTGCTGAGCCATTGCCCTTTGAAATGGTGTGAGATTTTGGAACGGTAAATAGGAGGCCCAATGAAAGCCTATGGGGGATTTTACCAATTTTGGACCCCTGTAACTCTGGTTTGCAGAGATGTAGGGACCCCATCTTTGGAAATCTAAGTCTAACAATATGTCTTCTACCTGCATGAGACATTTCGTGAGATTCAGACTTTGCTAACGGCCATGGCTGAGATTTATGTACGCCACCATCACTACCATTGAAATAGCCCAAATAAACAGGTTTTTGTGACCCTAGGCTATGACCTCTTCGGCCTAGGGGCCCGAAACTCACCAGTCATGTTCCCCCTAAGGGTCCCTACAATGCTAGAAAATTTGGTACTGCTGAGCCATTGCCCTTTGAAAAGATGTGAGATTTTGGAAAGTGAAATAGGGAGGCAATGAAATCCTATGGGGGATTTTACCAATTTTGGACCCCTGTAACTCTGGTTTGCAGAGATGTAGGGACCCCATCTTTGGAATCCAAGTCTAACAATATGTCTTCTACCTGCATGAGACATTTCGTGAGATTCAGACTTTGCTAACGGCCATTGCTGCGATTTATGTACGTCACCATCACTACCATTGAAATAGCCCCAATAAACAGGTTTTTGTGACCCTAGGCTATGACCTCTTCGGCCTAGGGGCCCGAAACTCACCAGTCATGTTCCCCCTAAGGGTCCCTACAATGCTAGAAAATTTGGTACTGCTGAGCCATTGCCCTTTGAAAAGATGTGAGATTTTGGAAAGTGAAATAGGGAGCCAATGAAATCCTATGGGGGATTTTACCAATTTTGGACCCCTGTAACTCTGGTTTGCAGAGATGTAGGGACTCCATCTTTGGAATCCAAGTCTAACAATATGTCTTCTACCTGCATGAGACATTTCGTGAGATTCAGACTTTGCTAACGGCCATTGCTGCGATTTATGTACGTCATCATCACTACCATTGAAATAGCCCCAATAAACAGGTTTTTGTGACCCTAGGCTATGACCTCTTCGGCCTAGGGGCCCGAAACTCACCAGTCATGTTCCCCCTAAGGGTCCCTACAATGCTAGAAAATTTGCCACTGCTGAGTAATTGCCCTTTGAAAAGATGTGAGATTTTGGAACTGTAAATAGGAGGCCCAATGAAAGCCTATGGGGGATTTTACCAAATTTGGAGCCCTGTAACTCTGGTTTGCAGAGATGTAGGGAACCCATCTTTGGAGCCCAAGTCTAACAATATGTCTTCTACCTGCATGAGACATTTCGTGAGATTCAGACGTTGCTAACGGCCATTGCTGCGATTTATGTACGTCAGACTCGCCACCATTGAAATTGCCCAATAAACAGGTTTTGTGACCCTAGGCTATGACCTCTTCGGCCTAGGACTGCATTGAACGCGACCCACGCATTGTGCGCATTCTGGACAACACCAATTACTGGGTTTATACCCTTCTGGATCCATGGTACAAACACAATGTTCCAAAACTGCTTGAAGAAAGAGCCAGACAGGTCAAAATGGAAGAATACCAGCAGGCCCTTGTGGAGACTTTAGAGAGGAGATTGACATCCTCCCCCTCCTCTAGCCAGTTGTACGCCGACAGACTGACTTCCGCAAACCCAGGACGACCAGGAGGGCAGCAAACAACACAAGCCGCAGCTAGTGCCCAAAAGGGAATGGTATCGGCAGTGTCCTTGGAGTGGGAAAATTTTCTGACACCCATGCAGCAGCACACAGAACAGCAAGCGTGCAGATCCACCTCCAACACCGATCGCCTGGAGAAGATGGTCAAGGACTACATGTCAGATGGCGTAGCTGTGTTGAACAATCCATCTGCACCCTTCAACTATTGGGTATCGAAGCTAGACACCTGGCACAAACTGGCAATGTACGCAATAGAGGTGCTGGCTTGCCCGGCAGCCAGCGTTATGTCGGAACGCTGTTTCAGTGCTGCCGGAGGCATCGTCACAGATCGGCGGCGTATCCGCCTCTCCACAGAAAATGCAGACCGTCTGACTCAAATTAAAATGAATCAATCCTGGATTGGAAACGACTACGCAACACTCCCGGACCCCAACCAAGTAACATGAACAATGAACATCTGTGATGGGTTAGCGTTTCCGGTCCCTGTTTATTGAACCTCTCATCTGTATTACATTTATGACTGCATGGCGACAAAATGCAAATTGCTATCCGCACGCTTCTTGTCCTCATGCAAGGCCTGGGTTGTTGTGTCTCAAAGCGTGGCCTTCTCCTCCTGCGCCACCCTCCTCTTGTTCCATCACGTGTGCTGCTGCTGGGTTAGCGTTACCGGTCCCTTTTCCTGGAACCTCTTATATGTATTACATTTATGACTGCATGCCGACAAAAAGCATGTTACCTGTGCAAAGAAAACAGACATTTCCCGCATTTAAAAGACAGTTTTCCCTTTGAAACTTTAAAATCGATTTTCTCAAAAACTATAAGCTCTTTTTGCTAAAAAAATTTTTCCTCTTGTACCCACTCCCAAGGTGCACATACCCTGTACATTTGGGGTATGTAGCATGTAAGGAGGCTTTACAAAGCACAAAAGTTCGGGTCCCCATTGACTTCCATTATGTTCGGAGTTCGGGTCGAACACCCGAACATCACGGCCATGTTCGGCCTGTTCGGCCCGAACCCGAACATCTAGATGTTCGCCCAACACTACTTATCACCCCATTAACCAAGGCTCTAAATTCACTGCGAAAATTGAATCATATCCCCTCTGAATTCCTGGCCTCCACCATTACTATTATCCCTAAACCTCATAAGCATCCTCTTAACCCTAAACATTATCGTCCCATCTCTCTTTTAAATCTAGAGTATAAAATACTGACAGCCATGCTTGCAGCTCGCCTTAACAAACTCCTACCTCGTTTAGTCTCCAGGGACCAAGTGGGTTTTATCCCACACAGACAGGCCTCCGACAACCTAAGGAGGAACTTTAATATTATCACACATGCCCAGAGAACTAAAACACCCCTGGTATTACTGGCCTTAGACCTTGACAAGGCCTTTGATACTGTGACATGGCCTTATATGTTTGGGGTGTTCAGGAGATTGGGGATACAAGGGAACTTTTTACAGTGGCTAACATTATTATATTCCTCACCCCAAGCTACACTGAAACTACCAACTTCCTTCTTTCCAACCTATTAATATTTTTCGAGGCACAAGGCAAGGTTGCCCCCTGTCACCTGATATCTTTGCACTAGCCATGGAGCCACTTGCGGAACGCATTAGATCCCATCCCGATATCTCAGGGTATACTATCCCTCCCCACAAAGCAAAACTACGTCTTTTTGCGGACGACGTCCTCCTTACCCTCACCAATCCTGTGGTTTTAATCCCCAATCTCCTGAAGACCTTCCGTACTTTTGGCCTGATTTCAGGCCTGCAACTTAATATTGAGAAGTCAGAAATCATGTTCTGTAACTTCTCTAAGGATATGGGTAGAATGATGGCCTCAGTTTTCCGTTTTCAATATCAGCCTCACTATATCCAATATTTCGGTGTTAAATTATGCAATGATGTTTCTCAAGCATATAAATAGAACTATAGACCCCTGGTGCAAAAACTCCTGACCCTCCTGTCACAATGGGATTTCCCCCATCTTTCCTGGCTTGGAAGAGTCACGGCCATAAAAATGACGTGGCTATCAAAACTTACTTATTTCTTTAGGGTACTGCCTATCCAAGTACAGGCCTCAGAGCTATGAATATTACAGACTGCTCTATTCAAATTTATTTGGAGAAACAAACATCCTCGAATTTCAAAAAAAAACCTATGCACTGGCACAGGAAAGATGGGAGCCTCTCAGTTCCCCACTTGAAGCGATACTTTAACTCTTCCCAGCTGGCTTCTCTGCCTCTAATCTACGCAGGCTCTCACACCCCTATCTGAGTCTCCCTGGAAAATGCTCTTTTATCCCCAATTTCATGGAAAGGTGCCTTATAGGCCAAATCACCTTTCCCGGTTGCCGTAACTAAAGAATCCCCTTTAACGGCCCATACATTGACCATTTGGCGCAGATGTCGCTTTAAACTGAAACTGCAGTCTCAGCCATCCTCACGGATAGAATTTCTGCAAAGCCCGGATTTCTTACCTGGTCAGGAACCACGAGCCTTCCATTGGTGGCAGTCCCAGGGACTGACCTCTCTCAGGTGTTTCTTGCTGAGAGGTAAGCTTTGCACTCTTGAACAGCTTATTGCTGAAAAAAATATACCACCCTTGGAATACTTCAGGTCTTCCCAAATTCTTCACTACTTTAGCTCTATGGTACCACCAGACCAAGAAATCCAACAATCCTCTTTTGAGAACTTTTGCCTTAATGATCCGTTACGAAAAGACATTCTATCTTTCCTATACTGTACCTTTAATCAACCCTCCCTCTGACTATAAATTTCTATACATGCAAGAATGAGAAAAAGATCTAGGTACACCATTAACTGTTATGCCGCCTTAGGATGCGGATAGCGGCCCAACCTCCGCTTCCGCACCAGCTGGCACGGCATCTTCCGCCGTGGCTTCTCCGGGCCTCCCATCAGCACCTGGGAGGTCTGGTTTCAGTAGGGAAGTGAGCGAGCGTCGGGCTCGCGTGCGCGCCGACCGCCGCCGCACTTATGCGTTAAGGGGGCGGGTCAGCTGACCTGCTCGGTCAGCTGATGCCAGTCTGCTTCCCTATTGGCTGGGCCTCTGGGTGGAGCTGCGGGCTGCTACACACTATTTTAGCTTCGCCTGTCATTTGCTCTGTGTCTGCTGTTGCGAATACTTCTGTACTAGCTCTCAGACCTTTAGTCAGATCCTGGTGTGTTGATCCAGCAGGACCCCGGGGAGTCACACTTAGCTCAGGACTTTTGATAGCTATAATTATAATTATTATACTGTATTGATATTTCTGTGTATGACCTTTTGCTTGACCTCTGACCTCGCTTCTGCCTATTGATTCTGTACTTCTGCCTATCTGATCTGCTGCCGACTCATTGCCTGAATACCGACTAAGTTTGCCTGACGATTCTGTACCGCTCTTGCCCGACCCGTTGCCGACCTCTCGCCTGTTTACCGACTACGATTTGCCTGACGATTCTGTGCCGCTACTGTCTGACCCGTTACCGACCTTGCTAGTATGACCATTCGCTTCCTGGTGATAGCCTCAGTCACCAAGGGCTATCACCTTAGGAGCTCTCTGATTACTGTTGCACCAATCACCACATTTGTGCAATAAAGTTTGACGTTACCTGCTGTTGCTTATCTGCATTATTGGTGATACTGCAGATCACCATATAATCAGATACCTGTATTGCTGTTAGAGCTACCACTGATCATTACATTAACCATGGAACAATGGTCACAGTGCCTCCACACTCTTTCTAGGGGAAGTCTGCAAACCTCTAACCTGGAGTCCTCACTCAGACTCATACTTAGACCCTTTCCGTCTTCATAAAATTGACCCAACTCGCTCTGCCCGTTGCTTCCGAGGCTGTGCCACTAATGGCACAACCTTCCACACATGGTGGACCTGTCCAAAAGTTGCGTCATTTTGGTCAACATTAACCAGAAAGATTTCTGACCTATTTTCACCCCGTGTTACTAAAAACCCTAAGGTTTACCTGTTAGGCCTAAAGCCCCCAAGATTCACAAACTCACAACACAGACTCTTACAATAAATTCTTGTTGCTGCCAACCCTATATAGCTTCTCAATGGTTGCAACCTTCTCTTTCTTTAGCAGTATTGGAATGAAGAATTGATTGTATAATGGTATGTGAACGTCTAAATGCCCTAATTAAAGACACAATGGACCAATTTACCAATATTTGGGTAGATTTTAGGGGGAACCTCAGCTTTTCAACGGTCCTGGAGGCCTAAACTTACCGTGGAGTCATATGTACGGGAGGGTCTATCTAGAACAATTTAGACCAAAGTAACCCCATGCTATCCACTTGTGACCCCCACTTCTCCCCCCACGATGCTACTGTTAATATATTTCTGTTCTACATATGTACTTTCTTTCTTACTACCATAACTAATGTCCCCATTATTATAATTGTTGTTCTTTTAGGCTTACAGTTGTTGTTACCTATGTCTATACAATTTCTGCATTGTATATCCTTGCAATGACTGTGATTCTGTATACCGTTTCACTGTTATGTCAGTCTGCCCATGTTGGGTGGTGGTGACTTTTTAACTACTGTGTACCGTTTTATTTTTCCATAATAAAAAAACTTTGAAACTAAAAAATCATTTAACTTTGCAAATCACCATCTCACACATCTGTTTCTAGCAAGCCGTCAATTCAGTCGAAGTCATAATTATCAAAGTATTCAAGCGTCAATGAGCAACTTATAAAGGCACATGCAGATTCAGAAGCCCTTAAAATGCAGGCTGCCTTTGCACACAGGAAAGCAGAAATGGAAATTGATGCAACTCGCAAAAAGGCAGAAACAGCCATCCTGGTACAGCAATGTGCATATGCCACAGCTATGGCAAGGCTGAAGGTTCTAGAGCAACCTGCAAATGAAAGTGATGAGGCTAAGCCTAATACAATTTTAAAGAGACACTGAAGCGAAAAAAAAATTATGATCTGTGCCTATAAGCTCTAGTGATGTAAATCCGGGCCTGCTGGAAATATGCCTTCAAAGGTGCAATTAGTGACCTTGGCATCACTTCAGCTGAAGAGCTAGACCTTCTCTTCCGGTGGCTAGGCACACAATCTTCAGAACATGTAAAGAGTCTCAGATCAGTCCACCTCTGTACTGGAGTCCTCAAAGCTGCTTGGGACCGACTAGAGGAGTGCTTTGGTAGCACTGAGGTCATAGAAAATGCTTTGTTCAAACGTTTGAAGAACTTTCCCAACATATCTAGCAAAGACTGCCTGAGATTTCAGGAGCTCAGTGACCTCATTCTAGAACCCTAGCTGGCTAAACAAGACACTCACCTACTTGGCCTCAGTTACGTGAACATATCCCAGGGGGTGACCCCTATTGTCTCCAAGCTGCCATACAATATTCAAGAAAAGTGGTCTGGATTAGGGTCAAGGTACAAAAGACAGTATCAAGTCTCCTTTTCTCCTTTCTCTTACTTCTGTGAGTTCATCAGAGACATTGCAAAGATCAAGAACTACTGTCGACCCAATTCCCCTGGTCCACCTCTTGCTAAATCTGACAGCTTACAAAAAAAAGACTGATGTCCTCCCCACACCTTCAACTACTCCAGCCGAAAGCAATCAGGGTAATAAGATTACAATAATACAATAACATTTGTAAAGCGCTTTTCTCCCATGGGACTCAAAGCGCATAGTTGTGTCTCAGATCAATACAGGGTTGCAGGCTGGACTGTGTTACAGAGGAGATAGTCAGGTGTTCATGAATGCCAGACTGAAGAGGTGGGTTTTCAGTTTAGACTTAAATGCTTCCAGAGATAGAGCTGTCCTGTTTGGGTGTGGCAGGGAGTTCCAAAGTGTAGGGGCAGCATGACAAAAGGCTCTGTTTCCAAAGGTTTTGAGGTGGACTCTGGGGGTGACCAAGGTGTTACGTCCTTTTGATCTAAGATTGTGTGTGTGTGTGTGGGAGGGGGGGGGGAGGGTGATGCAGTTGCATCCTTCAGGTATCCAGGGCCCAGATTGTGCAAGGAATTGAATGTCAGTAAGCCAATCTTAATCAAAATTCTCCATTTTATCGGTAGCCAGTGGAGTGAGCACAGGGTTGGTGTTATGTGGCAATGGTGGGATTGGCTCGTTAACAGCCTTGCGGTGGCATTCTGTACTAATTGCAGGCGGCGTAGGTCTTTCTTAAGAAGGTGAAGGCATGTGACGAAGGCATGAACTAGGGTTGGAAGATCCTCTGAAGGAATGAGGAGTTTAATCCTTGCAATATTCCTGTCACGGAAGTGACACAGAGGTGTGAAACCCTAGCTGGTCACGCTTAGATGATGATTAAAACACCAAAAGGTGGCTTTCATCAAAGAGTAGCAAGGAAGCCAGCTCCACAGGGGGCTGTAGGAACACTGGTATCCAGTAGACACAGTGGCACCGCTGGGGGGCAGATTTAAATGCATGTGGTTTATGAAATTCATATAGTCTTATTCGTCAAAATCTGCCCAATGTGCTGATATAAAGTTCATAACAATAACCCGTCCGGTTATTGGTGTATGACCCTTCTTGGGGACAGGACAGCCTATCTTGGGGACAGGACAGCCTAACGCACTCATGCAAGATGTCATATTAATCTGTATTTTTTGACAATTATGAATCCGCTGTCCGCCTAAATATGACATTTATCGTTTATGAGTTACAGTGTTACAATTTAAGATCAACATTCCCCTAGGAGGAGGTGGGCTGTCATTGGTGGGTAATTCAGAGGGGGCAGGCGTTGTCACACCCCCAAACCAGCTTCATCAAAAGCACATTGCCAGCAGGCGGACTTCAGTCCTCCATCTTAACATCATCTGGATTACAACTAGACCTGCTGCTGGGCAGAGGGCCACCCAGCAGCTATCTTGGAACTTTAACATCTGCTTGGATTACAAAATATGCCTAAAGGCCTATGATTTTGAAACCAATGACTTTGCATTTCTTTTTCCCTCACACACTCCAATGAGTTCTGGTTCACCATGAGCTTGCTGGTTAGTCTGTACCTCTCGGTGTTACAAGCCCTACTCCATAGAGCCAAATTAATCCATGCCATGCACTGAGGAGGATCAAACAATCCGAAACAGTCTGGATGCATGTTGGATTATTATGGCTCTATACAAATTAACAAGGTGACACATCATTGCATTCCAGCGGTTCTGGAGGTGTGTTCAGCTTCTAAGGGTAACAATGGTTAATTTGCATATATTCAGCAGTGATGCGCTGGGAGACATCTCAAGCTCACTCCAACCTGAATTATCGCAAATTCTTTCTGTTTTAAGAAAGCAAACTTTTGTTTTTCTTAGCATTTTAGTAAGGGGCTTTTAGGACCATTGTAGCCCCTCACACACTCCAATTAGTTCTGGTTCACCATGAGCTTGCTGGTTAGTCTTTACCTCTCTGTATTACAAGCCCTACTCCATAGAGCCAAATTAAATATGCCATGCACTGATGAGGATCAAACAATGTTGGATTATTATGGCTCTGTACAAATTAACAAGGTGACACATCATTGCATTCCAGCGGTTCTGGAGGTGTGTTCAGCTTCATTGCTTTGCATATATTTGTAACAATCTGCTAGTGTGTGTGGGCACTAGCAGACAGACAACAATCAGACGTTTCCTAAAAGGGAAATGTCTTACAGACAGTGATAGTAGAAGGCAGTACTAACACTGGATACAGATATAAAGAATGGTCATACAGAAACAGGTTGGCAACAGATCAGATTAGTGAGGTACAAAATCGGCAAGCAAAATCTAAGTGAGTTATCAGGCAGAGGTCGGTAACAGATCAGATTGGCAGAGGTACAGAATCGGCAGGCAAAGAGAAGTCAGAGAAACAGGCAATAGTCAAACACAAGTAATCAGTATATATAGATGCTGAGCTAGTATGGAATCCCCGGGGTCCTGCCGGTTCAAGCCACACACAGAACTGACTAAGGTCTGAAGCCTTCACTGCAAAGTGTCAGAACGACGCTTAAGAAGCCCGGGTAAGCAGGAGACCATGCCCCCAAGCTGCTAGGCCAATCAGGAACCGGAGGAGGAGCCATGCGTGTCAGCTGACAGCTGATCAGCTGCCAAGCTTCCTTAGAGCATAAGAGGAGCGAAGCTGCCAGCCCATGCGTCCGCCCTCATTTATAGTCTGAGTATCATGCGGCCGGATCTACGCAGGAACGTTGCTGACACTATCCCTGCCACTGCGGCCAGCCGCACCGGAAGTCCCAAATGCGCTGCCCGAGGTGGCAGCAGCAACTGAGCTGGTAAGCACAGGATTACTGACATTACCCATTCCCCCCCCCCTCCCCCCGAGGCGTGGACTCCTAACACGCAATAACTGGTCTATCTGGGTGAGAATTATGAAATTTAGAAATCAATTCATCTGCATGAAGTCTATGAGCAGGAATACATGATCTTTCCTCTGGGCCTTAACCCTTCCAATGTATCAAATACTGTATAGAATTTATTACTTTCCTTGAATCCAGAATTTTCTCTACCTCAAATTCAGGTTCCCCATCAATAATAATGGGAGGGGGGGGGGAGTGGAACCAGTATCAGCATCAGCAGCAGTTTTCAGCAGAGACACATGAAAAGCCTTACCCCTTCATGGAAGCCGGCAGAGACACCTTATAGGTTACTTCATTAATTCTTTCAGAAATAACGTAAGGTCCAATATATTTGGGACCGGGTTTGGCCGAAGGTTGGCGCAACCCAATATTTTTTGTGGAAACCCATACTCGATCTCCAGGAAAAAACTGCTGATGAGGAGAGCGATGCCGATCGGCTTGTCGTTTCTGAGATGCGACAGCTTTCTTTAAATTCAGATTGACTGAGGCCCAAATTTCTCGCATCCTGATCACCCAGTCCTGCAAAACTGGGAAGGATGAGGAGGAGGAAGGGGGGACACACGAGAATCTGGGAGATCTCCCGAAAACCACTTGGAATGGTGAAAGTTTGGATGAAGCATTCACTAAATTGTTATGTAAAAACTCTGCGAATGGCAAAAACTGTACCCAATCTTCCTGGGACTCAGAAACATAACACCTTAGAAACTGTTCAAGAGACTGATTAGTCCTTTCCATCTGGCCATTCGTATGAGGATGGAATCCAGAGGAAAAGGACAAAGACATACCTAGATGTGCACAAAACTTTTTCCAGAACTGGGACACAAATTGCACCCCTCTGTCGGATACAATATTTTCTGGTATGCGTGCAATCGAGAAATATTCTCAACAAATAAATCAGAAGGTAATTTCTCCAGGGGTATGAAATGTGCCATTTTGCTGAATCGATCTCTTGGATATATCACAACGGTACATGCTAGGCTGGCTTCAGCATGTAGTGTTGGTGGTGGTATAGCGGTGAGGAGAGCTGCCTTCCAAGCACTAGACCTGGGTTCGATTCCTGGCCAATGTATGTGAGCTGGCTTTTGACATCCTACAAATCCCTAAGCAAGCTCATTTTTCTCTTGGATATATCACAATGGTACATGCTAGGCTGGCTTCAGAATGTAGTGTTTTTGGTGGCATAGTGGTGAGGAGAGCTGCCTTCCAAGCACTAGACCTGGGTTCGATTCCTGGCTAATATATGTGAGCTGGCTTTTGACATCCTACAATTCCCTGGAAGACAAGATCCTCCTCCGGAGGAGGAGGGAATGAGTTTTTGAAGGTTAAAAACGTTTTTAAAGCATTTTAAAAGGCACTTCTCAGTTTGTCTATCCGGATATCCGAATAGGTCAAATATCCACATTCATCCAGATATCTGGATATCCGGATCAATTCGGATTTTAAAAAATACTATCCGATCATTCCTTGCTCCCAGGCTGTGCACACAGTCTGCGTTGTTCAGGTCTGAGCTCCCTATCCTTAGCGATGCTGGTTGAGACTGGGGCTGCTTTTCTGTTGCGCTCTGACCCCCGATAACAAGAACCTCAGTTTTGTCAGCATTAAGTTTTAGCCAATAATTATTCATCCACTCCTGAAGCTCAGCTAAACATGCGTTTATTTGTGGAGTAGGGTCTGTGACGCCAGGTTTGAATGACAAATATAGCTGGGTGTCATCAGCATAGCAATGATATGTCAGGCCATGTTTTTGTATGATTTCTCCAAGTGGCAGCATGTATATGGTGAAAAGTAAAGGGGATAATATTGCGCCCTGAGGTACACCGTAGTTTAGTAGTACAGGGTTGGAGAGGAAGGGCCCTAAGGCTACCCTTTGTGTTCTGCCAGCCAGGAAGGAGTTGAACCACCGGAGAACAATGCCATCTATGGCACAGTACTCTTGTAGCCTGTTAAGCAAGATTTCATGATCGACTGTGTCAAAAGCCGCTGAGAGGTCAAGTAACATAAGGATATAGCATTGACCCTTGTCTCTTGCTAAAAGCATATCATTGCAAATCTAGGTGAGGGCTGTTTCACAGCTATGATAGTTCCTGAAGCCAGATTGAAGAGGGTCAAGGATGCTGTTTCTGAAGAGCCTGGCTTCAAGTTGGAGGTAGACAGCCTTTTCAATAACTTTTCCCAGAAAGGGGAGGTTTGAGACAGGTCTGTAGCGGTTTAGAGCATCTGGGTCTAAGGATGGTTTCTGGAGTAGTGGCCTGACGATTGCTTCTTTCAGACAAGAGGTAAACCACCCTTCTTGTAAGGAACCGTTGACTAATTTGTGGAATGCCGGTGTAAATAGTTTATTTATTTATTGTATTTATAAAGCGCCAACATATTATGCAGCGCAGTTCAGGGCATTTCAACATGAACATAGTGGGGCCAGGGTCCAGATCGCTGGTAGTCTGGCGAAGGTTTGAGAGGATATCCAAGATGTCTTTTTCAGTGATTACCTTAAAATCCGACCATGGTGGTAGGCTATTTTTGCATCCGTTATATGGCTCTGCGGAGCTGTGAATTGAATGGCAGATCGTATGAAGGAGACTTGAATACTCTAATCGCCTATGTCCTATTCACAAGGCACCATATGCCCTCAAAAAGTGTTTTGACTTCAGAAATAAACCACTTCAGGAGCTTCTTAAAAGATTATGAGTGTGTTTCAGATGTTGTGCTTCTACTGAGCACCTTGAGAAGGACTGCAAAATCCCCATTAAGTGCAAAGACTGCGGCTGCTAAGGTCATGTACAAACACTCCATCCATCGCAACTCAACCCTACACAGCCTGCAGTTTCTTTCCCGGTAACAGTGCAGGGCGGGGAGAGTGTCAGTCAATCAGGACTAAAAACAAAACAAAAAGAGTGCTCAGAGACTGGCAGAAAGTAGCAACCACACTGTCCTATCCAAGACAGGTCTCACCTGGTATGTAGTGGCTGTCAGGGAGGAGCAGCCTAAGTCAGCTTGTGTCCCTCTTAGATGGCAGCCAGAGACTGGGCTCTCCAGTCAGCAGTGGGCACGAGACCTCAGCGAGGAGTCCAGGAAGCAGGAGGGGAGGCGTGGTGTAGCTGAACGTGAGCGTTGGTCTCTTTGGAGGGTATCCACAGTGGAGGGAAAGGCATCAGCCTGTCTCAGCAACGCTAGCAGCTGGCGGCTGTAAGGAGGGCTGAAAAGTCATGTGGTTGCTAGGCAACATTTACTGTGACTATATCAAAGGACTACAAGGGGAACAGAAAGTGACTGAGTCACTCTATTAAGCTTATAGATGACACGTTTCCAGGAGGAGCCACCCTTCGTTTCTTCAGAAGAGATTGTAAAAAACAACATGGCAGCATGTAAATTTATACATGATGCATTTCAAGCATAGCCAAGCAGCATTAAAGTGGGTAGGGCTATGTAAAAACTTTAATGAATATTCATAGGGCAAAATAAAGACAGCCCCATGAGAGAGAATTAATCATCAGGAAATAAAGACAGCCCCATGAGAGAGAATTAATGAATACTGTAAGTTAAAATTTAGGTAAAAAGTAATACATTTTGAAAGCTAAACCAATCGCAAGCGGAACACTCTATAGGTAATTGAAGTTTAAAATGAAAATATATATAAATATATTGTCTCGTTCTGCCTCCTGTCAGTAATCCTGCGCTTATCAGCTCTGTTGCTGTTTCCTCTGCTGGTAGCGCATCTGGGGCTTCTGGTGCGGCCGGCTGCAGTGGCAGGAATGATGTCAACAGCATGCCTGCGGGGAGCCGGTCGCATGATACTCTGACTGAGGGTGGACGCATGCACTGGCAGCGACGCCCCTCTTATGCTCTAAGGAAGCCGGTCAGCTGACCAGCTGTCAGCTGACATGCAGGACTACACCTCTGGTTCCTGATTGGCCAAGTGGCTTGGGGGCATGTTTTCCTGCTTACCTGGGCTATTTAAAGTGAACCTCCGGACTAAAAATCTACTCAGCAGAACTGAAAAGGCTTGGTGTTTCTTTAACAGTTTCACAGCATCAGAACTTTGTTTTTCTTACCAAGGCATCATTTTTAGCTGCATTTTTATCTAAGCTCCACCCATCAAAGAAAAAAAGCCCGGGCTTTTTTCCCTGATGCTGTGCAGAGCATGATGGGATTGCCTATGTTGTTGTTCACATTGCCTAGCAACTGGGAGGGGTGATCAGGACACAGGACAGTTGGAACTGTGTCTCAAGCTCCCTGTCAAACATTTGCCTGTTCTTTTAAGATTATATTACCTATCTATTTTAATTAACATAACTAATGTAACTTAATGACAGTATGTTTGTTTAGGCTGGAGTTCCTCTTTAAAGAAAACCTGAACTGAAAATGAAAAGTCAAAATAAGCATTCACAAGTCATACTTACCTTCCATGCAGTCTACTCCTCAGTGTCTTTCTCCTGTCCCACGTCCTGTTTGTTCACTGTGATCAAGGGAATTTTCTGTCCTCCATTTTGAAAATGGCCATTACCCATAACAGCTTTCTGGTCAGCACACAGTTAAACTGTAACATCACCCACTTGAGCCATAGGGAAACATGGACATTACCTGGTACTTCAGTTTTCCTCTCAGCTATAACTGACAGCAACTGATATTTTACTGACAGCAACTGATATATTTCAAATCTGACAAAATATTGTCAGAACTGGAAGGGATTATTGTCAGAAGAAAATGGTGGGCTTCTGAGAGGAACTGATGGCAAGGAACTATGCAATGTTCATTTGAAGTTACCTCGTGTTTATTTTAAATATTTTTACTCAGTACAGGTTCTCTTTAAGCTCTGTTCTGACACTTGCTCACTGTCTGCTCTAGCTAACACTTCGCAGTGAAGGCTTCAGACCTTAGTCAGATCCGTGTGTGCTTTGAACCGGCAGGACCCCGGGGATTTCACAGTAGCTTAAGAGACATATATTATTATTGTTGATTGTTATACTGTGTTTGACCTTTGCCTGTTTCTCTGACTACTCTTTGCCTTACGATTTTGTACCTCTGCCAATCTGATCTGTTGCTGACCTCTGCCTGAATACTCACTTTGCTCTTGCCTTCTGATTCTGTACCTCTGTCAATCTGATCTGTTGCCAACCTCTGCCTGTATACTCACATTGTTATCGCCTGCCGATTTTGTACCTTGTATGTCAGATCTGTTACCGACCCTGCCTGTTGACCATTCTTAATATCTGTATCAGTGACAGTATCGCCTACTACTGTCACTGTTTGCCAGACATCTCCCCTGTTGGGATTGTCTGATATTTGTCTGCTAGTGCCCTCATACACTAGCAGATCGTTACATTAGAGCAGACCATATCGATATGGAAGAGCTTTGTAAGCAGGTGCAAGCTTTTACGCTGGTGGTTGGTAACTTGAGCACCACTGTAATCAACCAACAGCAACAGTTGGACAGTTTGTCCCAGGCTGTTCGCGGACTGCAGCCACAGCAGCAAGTTCAAACTGCTCCACCAGTTCACATGGTATCTGAGTCCAAGATGCCATTGCCAGAGAAATTTTCTGGACATAGAAGCGATTTTCGCAACTTCAAGAATCGCTGTCAGTCCTATTTCGAAGTCAGACCCATTTCTTCTGGCAATGAACAGCAGAGCGTCACCCTTGTAAAAACACTCCTACAGGGTGATTCCCAAACGTGGGCTTATGACCTACCACCTAACCATGAGGCTTTAAAATCTGTTTGTGATTTCTTTGACGCCATGGCAATCATATATGACGATCCTGATACAGCTGCTACTGCTGTACGTAAGATCCATAACCTCCGTCAGGGTCTTCGCTCTGCGAAGGATTACGCGGCAGAATTTCGAAAGTGGGCTAGCGCCTCTAGGTGGGAAAACTTTGCTTTGTTGGATCAATTTATGTTAGGATTATCTGATAAAGTGTCTGAAGCCTAGAGTTGGGCCGAACCTCCGATTTTTGGTTCGCGAACTTTCGCAGGACGTTCGGTTCGCGTTAAAGTTCGCGAACCGCAATAGACTTCAATGGGGATGCGAACTTTGAAAAAAAAAAATTATGCTGGCCACAAAAGTGATGGAAAAGATGTTTCAAGGGGTCTAACACCTGGAGGGGGGCATGGCGGAGTGGGATACACGCCAAAAGTCCCCGGGAAAAATCTGGATTTGACGCAAAGCAGCGTTTTAAGGTGTAGAAATTACATTTAATGCTAAATGACAGGCCTAAAGTGCTTTAAAACATCTTGCATGTGTATACATCAATCAGGTAGTGTAATTAAGGTACTGCTTCACACTGACACACCAAACTCACCGTGTAACGCACCGCAAACAACTGTTTGTGTAGTGACGGCCGTGCTGGACTGGTGCGCACCATGGCGAGAGTGCAGGTTTTGGTGGCTTTACAGCCCATATGGTCGCCTGGCTGATGTAGCTGAATGACAGAACAGTGACTGTCCAGCTGATCAAATTTGGTCTGACCACAATGAAGCAACGACCTTATTATCTTTTGTGTGCCCCCCGAGACACTCATCTAGGCGCCGGTCATTGCTTCATTGTGATACGCAAGCCCCTTCACCACGGCAAGGTAATGATCACGAAGGGGAATGGGCGCATGTACATGCCTTTTCTTTTGTTGTTGCAGCTGCCCGCAGTGCAGCCAGAAAAATTAGGCAGTCATGTACACGCACCAGAAAAATTATTACAGCGGCCGCTGCTAGCAGTGGCCTAAAAAATTCAGCAATCCGCCTGGAGTCCCGGACCCTGTTGGTGGTGGCGGAGAAGGTAGTCAAGTGGCCTGCAGGCAGACATGCTGTGTGGAGGGACTGGGAGCGACTTAGTCTTCTTGGGGCAGGCCAGGCAGCCAGTCACACGGCGTGCAGGCAGAGATGCTGTGTGTGCGGGGACTGACTTAGTCTTGGGGCGAGCAGCAGCCCTCCGGGATCCATGCCTCATTCATTTTGATAAAGGTGAGGTACTTAACACTTTTGTGACTTAGGTGACTTCTCTTCTCAGTGACAATGCCTCCAGCTGCGCTGAAGGTCCTTTCTGACAGGACGCTTGCGGCAGGGCAGGAGAGAAGTTGGATGGCAAATTGGGACAGCTCTGGCCACAGGTCAAGCCTGCGCACCCAGTAGTTCAAGGGTTCCTCATCGCTGTTCACAGCAGTGTCTACATCCACACTTAAGGCCAGGTAGTCGGCTACCTGCCGTTCCAGGCGTTGGTGGAGGGTGGATCCGGAAGGGCTACGGCGAGGCGTTGGACTAAAGAACGTCCGCATGTCCGACATCACCATGAGATCGCTGGAGCGTCCTGTCTTTGACTGCGTGGACACGGGAGGAGGATTAGTGGCAGTGGTACCTTGCTGGCGTTGTGCTGTCACATCACCCTTAAAGGCATTGTAAAGCATAGTTGACAGCTGGTTCTGCATGTGCTGCATCCTTTCCACCTTCAGGTGAGTTGGTAACAGGTCCACCACTTTGTGCCTGTACCGAGGGTCTAGTAGTGTGGCCACCCAGTACAGCTCATTCCCCCTGAGGTTTTTTATATGGGGGTCCCTCAACAGGCAGGACAGCATAAAAGACGACATCTGCACAAAGTTGGATCCAGTACCCTCCATCTCCTCTTGCTCTTCCTCAGTGACGTCACGTAAGTCAACCTCCTCCCCCCAGCTGCGAACAATACTACGGGAAGGTTGAGCAGCACAAGCCCCCTGCGACGCCTGCTGCGGGTGTTCTCCTGCCGCCGTCCCCTCCTCCTCCTCCTCCCCCAAAGAAACACCTTGCTCATCATCCTCTGAGTCTGACTCATATTCTGCACACGACTTCTCTTCTTCCTCCTCCTCCCCCCTCTGTGCTGCCGCAGGTGTTGAGGAAACAGCTGGGTCTGATGAAAATTGGTCCCATGCCTGTTCCTGCCGTAACGGTTCCTGGTCACGCTCATTCGCAGCTTCACGCACAGCACGCTCCAAGAAGTAAGCGTAGGGAATTAAGTCGCTGATGGTGCCCTCACTGCGGCTCACCAGGTTGGTCACCTCCTCAAATGGCCGCATGAGCCTGCATGCATTTTTCATCAGTGTCCAGTTGTCGGGCCAGAACATCCCCATCTTCCCAGACTGTTTCATTCTACTGTAGTTGTAGAGGTACTGGGTGACGGCTTTCTTCTGTTCTAGCAGGCGGGAGAACATGAGCAGGGTCGAATTCCAGTGAGTCGGGCTATCGCAAATGAGGCGTCTCACCGGCATGTTGTTTTTCCGCTGAATTTCCGCAAAGCGTGCCATGGCTGTGTAAGACCGCCTCAAATGCCCACAGAACTTCCTGGCCTGCTTCAGGACATCCACTAAGCCAGGGTACTTTGCCACAAATCATTGAACAACTAGATTCATGACATGTGCCATGCAGGGTATGTGTGTCAGCTCCCACATATGCAAAGCGGCAAGCAGATTGCTGCCGTTGTCGCACACCACGTTGCCTATCTCCAGGTGGTGCGGGGTCAGCCACTCATCCACCTGTTTCTTAAGAGCAGCCAGGAGAGCTGCTCCAGTGTGACTCTCCGCTTTGAGACAAGACATGTCTAAGATGGCGTGACACCGTCGTACCTGGCATGCAGCATAGGCCCTGCGGAGCTGGGGCTGTGTAGCTGGAGAGGAGAACTGCCACTCAGCCAAGGAGGAGGAGGACAGCGAAGAGCATGTAGCAGGAGGAGAGGAGGTGGCAGGAGGCCTGCCTGCAAGCCGTGGAGGTGTCACAATTTGGTCCGCTGTGCCCTGCTTGCCATCGTTCACCACCAGGTTGACCCAATGGGCTGTGTACGTAATGTAGCGGCCCTGCCCGTGCTTGGCAGACCAGGCATCCGTGGTCAGGTGTACCCTTGACCCAACGCTCTTCGCAAGAGATGACACCACTTGCCTCTCAACTTCACGGTGCAGTTGGGGTATGGCCTTTCTCGAAAAATAAGTGCGGCCTGGCATCTTCCACTGCGGTGTTCCGATGGCCACAAATTTACGGAAAGCCTCAGAGTCCACCAGCCGGTATGGTAACAGCTGGCGAGCTAACAGTTCCGCCACGCCAGCTGTCAGACGCCGGGCAAGGGGGTGACTGGCCGAAATTGGCTTCTTCTGCTCAAACATTTCCTTCACGGACACCTGACTGCTGCTGTGGGCAGAGGAGCAGGAAGCGCTCAAGGGCAGAGGCGGAGTGGAGGAGGGTGCCTGTGAAGGTGGAAGGGAGAAAGCGGCAGAAGCAGATGATGCACCTGAAGGAGGAAGAGGAGAAGGAGGGTGACTTTTCTTTTGTGTGCTGCTGCTGCTGCTTTTGCTCAGGTGGCCATCCCATTGCTGTTTGTGCCTTTTCTCCAGGTGCCTTCGTAAGGCACTTGTCCCTACGTGAGTGTTGGCCTTTCCAAGGCTCAATTTTTGTTGGCAGAGCGAACAGATGGCTTTGGTCCGATCTGAGGCACACACATTAAAAAATTTCCACACTGCTGAGCCACCCTGGGATGTGGGCACTATGGGGACCTCAGCAGCTGATGCTGAAGGGCAAGTTGGCTGGCTGTACATAGGTGGCGATACATGGTGCCGGACACTGCCACCAGCTGTTTCTGACGAAGAGCTGCCCCAGCTTCTTTCAGCAACTTCTCTCCTCCTACTACTCTCTGACTCCCCCTCTGAACTGTCCCCCTCTTCATCTCCTCTATTGGGAACATACAGAGGATCCCTATCATCGTCATCATCGTAATCATCCTGCCCAGCTTCGCTTGCCTCAGACAAATCCAAACATGCACCATCAGTAGGTCCTTCATCCTCCTTACACGTTACATCCATAGTGTTGCCGCGTAACTCATACATATGAGCTGGTGAAAATTCATCTGGCTGTAACAACTAGTGTTGGGCGAACAGTGTTCGCCACTGTTCGGGTTCTGCAGAACATCACCCTGTTCGGGTGATGTTCGGGTTCGGCCGAACACCTGATGGTGTTCGGCCAAACTGTTCGGCCCTATGGCCGAACTAAGAGCGCATGGCCGAACGTTACCCGAACGTTCGGCTAGCGCTGTGATTGGCCGAACGGGTCACGTGTAGTGTTGGGCGAACATCTAGATGTTCGGGTTCGGGCCGAACATGGCCGAACTCCGAACATAATGGAAGTCAATGGGGACCCGAACTTTCGTGCTTTGTAAAGCCTCCTTACATGCTACATACCCCAAATTTACAGGGTATGTGCACCTTGGGAGTGGGTACAAGAGGAAAAAAAATTTAGCAAAAAGAGCTTATAGTTTTTGAGAAAATCGATTTTAAAGTTTCAAAGGGAAAACTGTCTTTTAAATGCGGGAAATGTCTGTTTTCTTTGCACAGGTAACATGCTTTTTGTCGGCATGCAGTCATAAATGTAATACATATAAGAGGTTCCAGGAAAAGGGACCGGTAACGCTAACCCAGCAGCAGCACACGTGATGGAACAAGAGGAGGGTGGCGCAGGAGGAGAAGGCCACGCTTTGAGACACAACAACCCAGGCCTTGCATGAGGACAAGAAGCGTGCGGATAGCAATTTGCATTTTGTCGCCATGCAGTCATAAATGTAATACAGATGAGAGGTTCAATAAACAGGGACCGGAAACGCTAACCCATCACAGATGTTCATTGTTCATGTTACTTGGTTGGGGTCCGGGAGTGTTGCGTAGTCGTTTCCAATCCAGGATTGATTCATTTTAATTTGAGTCAGACGGTCTGCATTTTCTGTGGAGAGGCGGATACGCCGCCGATCTGTGACGATGCCTCCGGCAGCACTGAAACAGCGTTCCGACATAACGCTGGCTGCCGGGCAAGCCAGCACCTCTATTGCGTACATTGCCAGTTTGTGCCAGGTGTCTAGCTTCGATACCCAATAGTTGAAGGGTGCAGATGGATTGTTCAACACAGCTACGCCATCTGACATGTAGTCCTTGACCATCTTCTCCAGGCGATCGGTGTTGGAGGTGGATCTGCACGCTTGCTGTTCTGTGTGCTGCTGCATGGGTGTCAGAAAATTTTCCCACTCCAAGGACACTGCCGATACCATTCCCTTTTGGGCACTAGCTGCGGCTTGTGTTGTTTGCTGCCCTCCTGGTCGTCCTGGGTTTGCGGAAGTCAGTCTGTCGGCGTACAACTGGCTAGAGGAGGGGGAGGATGTCAATCTCCTCTCTAAAGTCTCCACAAGGGCCTGCTGGTATTCTTCCATTTTGACCTGTCTGGCTCTTTCTTCAAGCAGTTTTGGAACATTGTGTTTGTACCGTGGATCCAGAAGGGTATAAACCCAGTAATTGGTGTTGTCCAGAATGCGCACAATGCGTGGGTCGCGTTCAATGCAGTCCTAGGCCAAAGAGGTCATAGCCTAGGGTCACAAAACCTGTTTATTGGGCAATTTCAATGGTGGCGAGTCTGACGTACATAAATCGCAGCAATGGCCGTTAGCAACGTCTGAATCTCACGAAATGTCTCATGCAGGTAGAAGACATATTGTTAGACTTGGGCTCCAAAGATGGGTTCCCTACATCTCTGCAAACCAGAGTTACAGGGCTCCAAATTTGGTAACATCCCCCATAGGCTTTCATTGGGCCTCCTATTTACAGTTCCAAAATCTCACATCTTTTCAAAGGGCAATTACTCAGCAGTGGCAAATTTTCTAGCATTGTAGGGACCCTTAGGGGGAACATGACTGGTGAGTTTCGGGCCCCTAGACCAAAGAGGTCATATCCTAGGGTCACAAAAACCTGTTTATTGGGGCTATTTCAATGGTAGTGATGGTGACGTACATAAATCGCAGCAATGGCCGTTAGCAAAGTCTGAATCTCACGAAATGTCTCATGCAGGTAGAAGACATATTGTTAGACTTGGATTCCAAAGATGGGGTCCCTACATCTCTGCAAACCAGAGTTACAGGGGTCCAAAATTGGTAAAATCCCCCATAGGATTTCATTGGCTCCCTATTTCACTTTCCAAAATCTCACATCTTTTCAAAGGGCAATGGTTCAGCAGTACCAAATTTTCTAGCATTGTAGGGACCCTTAGGGGGAACATGACTGGTGAGTTTCGGGCCCCTAGGCCGAAGAGGTCATAGCCTAGGGTCACAAAAACCTGTTTATTGGGGCTATTTCAATGGTAGTGATGGTGATGTACATAAATCGCAGCAATGGCCGTTAGCAAAGTCTGAATCTCACGAAATGTCTCATGCAGGTAGAAGACATATTGTTAGACTTGGATTCCAAAGATGGGGTCCCTACATCTCTGCAAACCAGAGTTACAGGGGTCCAAAATTGGTAAAATCCCCCATAGGATTTCATTGGCTCCCTATTTCACTTTCCAAAATCTCACATCTTTTCAAAGGGCAATGGCTCAGCAGTACCAAATTTTCTAGCATTGTAGGGACCCTTAGGGGGAACATGACTGGTGAGTTTCGGGCCCCTAGGCCGAAGAGGTCATAGCCTAGGGTCACAAAAACCTGTTTATTGGGGCTATTTCAATGGTAGTGATGGTGACGTACATAAATCGCAGCAATGGCCGTTAGCAAAGTCTGAATCTCACGAAATGTCTCATGCAGGTAGAAGACATATTGTTAGACTTGGATTCCAAAGATGGGGTCCCTACATCTCTGCAAACCAGAGTTACAGGGGTCCAAAATTGGTAAAATCCCCCATAGGATTTCATTGGCTCCCTATTTCACTTTCCAAAATCTCACATCTTTTCAAAGGGCAATGGCTCAGCAGTACCAAATTTTCTAGCATTGTAGGGACCCTTAGGGGGAACATGACTGGTGAGTTTCGGGCCCCTAGGCCGAAGAGGTCATAGCCTAGGGTCACAAAAACCTGTTTATTGGGGCTATTTCAATGGTAGTGATGGTGACGTACATAAATCGCAGCAATGGCCGTTAGCAAAGTCTGAATCTCACGAAATGTCTCATGCAGGTAGAAGACATATTGTTAGACTTGGATTCCAAAGATGGGGTCCCTACATCTCTGCAAACCAGAGTTACAGGGGTCCAAAATTGGTAAAATCCCCCATAGGATTTCATTGGCTCCCTATTTCACTTTCCAAAATCTCACATCTTTTCAAAGGGCAATGGCTCAGCAGTACCAAATTTTCTAGCATTGTAGGGACCCTTAGGGGGAACATGACTGGTGAGTTTCGGGCCCCTAGGCCGAAGAGGTCATAGCCTAGGGTCACAAAAACCTGTTTATTGGGGCTATTTCAATGGTAGTGATGGTGACGTACATAAATCGCAGCAATGGCCGTTAGCAAAGTCTGAATCTCACGAAATGTCTCATGCAGGTAGAAGACTTTGGCATCAATTCACCAGAGAGGAATTACTAAGAGAAAAAAGGTAGGTAGTTTATCTCATGAGGTATTTTAACACTCTGGAGTCAATTCACCAGTGTGAGAGGACAGAGAGAAAAGTGTTCGATAGCAGGGGATAATGGAGAGATATGCATGAGGAAAGTGTGAGAAAGCAGAGAGTTATGTAATCGGTATTAATGATTTACATGGGATACTTTTCCTCTCTGTAAGCTTGAAAGTGAAGCATTGTGGGTAGGAGGCGGAGTTTTACCACTACCTGACCAGAGTATTCCCGCCTTTTACTGCCGGATCATATCATAAATCATATCACGAGTGAGTCTGAACTTCTTCACCTCTGTCTCAGTAAAATTATCAAGAACTGTTCTCTCACGAAAAATACGAGGGGCGATTAAACAGACACTCCTCCTGCGCCTTTGTCTCCTCATAATAGATGCAAGCTCTAAGGCCTAGTGCACACCAGAGCGGTTCGGCTGCGTTTTGCGATCCGCTTGCGGCTGCGGATACGCTTGGGTAATGTATTTCAATGGGCTGGCGCACACCAGAGCGGGAGGCGTTTTGCAGAAACGCATACTCCCGGGATGCTGCAGATTTTGGATTGCGGAGGCGTTTCTGCCTCAATGTTAAGTATAGGAAAAACGCAAACCGCTCTGAAAAACGGCACTTCAGAGCGGTTTGCCAGGCGGTTTTTGTTACAGTAGCTGTTCAGTAACAGCTTTACTGTAACAATACATGAAATCTACTACACCAAAAACGCTTCACAAAACCGCAAAATGCTAGCTGAAACGCTACAGAAAAATAAGAAAAAGCGTTGCAAAATCTGCTAGCATTTTGCGGATCTGCTAGCAGTTTTTTGGTGTGCACCAGGCCTAACAGAGTAAGCTTAAAGGGACTCCGAGCTCAGCAAAAAAAGTAAAGTTGTACTCACCAGGGTCTTTCTCCAGCCCAGTGCTGGTCGGGAGGTCCCACGCCGGCGTCCTGGCTCCTCTCCTTCACCCCGCTCCGGTATGGCTGACAGGCCGCAGCCCGGGCGACACTCGGTGGAGTGTCGGGCTGCAGCTTCCGCGTATGACGCGGATTACGTCACACGCCGGCCGCCTCGCGTCATCACGGCGGCCGGCGTGAAAGTACTGCGCATGCGCGCTTTAATCGCGCATGCGCAGTACTTTCACGCCGGCCGCCGTGATGACGCGAGGCGGCCGGCGTGTGACGTAATCCGCGTCATACGCGGAAGCTGCAGCCCGACACTCCACCGAGTGTCGCCCGGGCTGCGGCCTGTCAGCCATACCGGAGCGGGGTGAAGGAGAGGAGCCAGGACGCCGGCGTGGGACCTCCCGACCAGCACTGGGCTGGAGAAAGACCCTGGTGAGTACAACTTTACTTTTTTCGCTGAGCTCGGAGTCCCTTTAAAAGGCTCCATCTTCCACAGCAGCAGCTGCTGTGTGAAAACCACGATATCTCCAGGTTCATTCAGGGGATAAAGAGATGAAAAAATAACGAATGGCCACACCCCCTCTCTTCCCTGGTGAATTGTGATTTGGAGAAAAACTAACTACTAACTATCACTTATTTATCTCACATTTATCTCTTGCATTTCTCTGTCGATATTTTCCCCTATACTTCTGGAGAATTGCTATTTGGAGATATCACAAGAGGTAAATTACCTCCCAAGAGATAAATAGGTTGGTAACCTCTGGTGAATTGACGCCATATTGTTAGACTTGGATTCCAAAGATGGGGTCCCTACATCTCTGCAAACCAGAGTTACAGGGGTCCAAAATTGGTAAAATCCCCCATAGAATTTCATTGGCTCCCTATTTCACTTTCCAAAATCTCACATCTTTTCAAAGGGCAATGGCTCAGCAGTACCAAATTTTCTAACATTGTAGGGACCCTTAGGGGGAACATGACTGGTGAGTTTCGGGCCCCTAGGCCGAAGAGGTCATAGCCTAGGGTCACAAAAACCTGTTTATTGGGGCTATTTCAATGGTAGTGATGGTGACGTACATAAATCGCAGCAATGGCCGTTAGCAAAGTCTGAATCTCACGAAATGTCTCATGCAGGTAGAAGACATATTGTTAGACTTGGATTCCAAAGATGGGGTCCCTACATCTCTGCAAACCAGAGTTACAGGGGTCCAAAATTGGTAAAATCTCCCATAGGATTTCATTGGCTCCCTATTTCACTTTCCAAAATCTCACATCTTTTCAAAGGGCAATGGCTCAGCAGTACCAAATTTTCTAGCATTGTAGGGACCCTTAGGGGGAACATGACTGGTGAGTTTCGGGCCCCTAGGCCGAAGTGGTCATAGCCTAGGGTCACAAAAACCTGTTTATTTGGGCTATTTCAATGGTAGTGATGGTGGCGTACATAAATCTCAGCCATGGCCGTTAGCAACGTCTGAATCTCACGAAATGTCTCATGCAGGTAGAAGACATATTGTTAGACTTAGATTCCAAAGATGGGGTCCCTACATCTCTGCAAACCAGAGTTACAGGGGTCCAAAATTGGTAAAATCCCCCATAGGCTTTCATTGGGCCTCCTATTTACCGTTCCAAAATCTCACACCATTTCAAAGGGCAATGGCTCAGCAGTGGCAAAACTCACCAGTCATGATCCCTCTAAGGGTCCCTACATTGCTAGAAAATTTGGTACTGCTGAGCCATTGCCCTTTGAAAAGATGTGAGATTTTGGAAAGTGAAATAGGGAGCCAATGAAATCCTATGGGGGATTTTACCAATTTTGGACCCCTGTAACTCTGGTTTGCAGAGATGTAGGGACCCCATCTTTGGAATCCAAGTCTAACAATATGTCTTCTACCTGCATGAGACATTTCGTGAGATTCAGACTTTGCTAACGGCCATTGCTGCGATTTATGTACGTCACCATCACTACCATTGAAATAGCCCCAATAAACAGGTTTTTGTGACCCTAGGCTATGACCTCTTCGGCCTAGGGGCCCGAAACTCACCAGTCATGTTCCCCCTAAGGGTCCCTACAATGCTAGAAAATTTGGTACTGCTGAGCCATTGCCCTTTGAAAAGATGTGAGATTTTGGAAAGTGAAATAGGGAGCCAATGAAATCCTATGGGGGATTTTACCAATTTTGGACCCCTGTAACTCTGGTTTGCAGAGATGTAGGGACCCCATCTTTGGAATCCAAGTCTAACAATATGTCTTCTACCTGCATGAGACATTTCGTGAGATTCAGACTTTGCTAACGGCCATTGCTGCGATTTATGTACGTCACCATCACTACCATTGAAATAGCCCCAATAAACAGGTTTTTGTGACCCTAGGCTATGACCTCTTCGGCCTAGGGGCCCGAAACTCACCAGTCATGTTCCCCCTAAGGGTCCCTACAATGCTAGAAAATTTGGTACTGCTGAGCCATTGCCCTTTGAAAAGATGTGAGATTTTGGAAAGTGAAATAGGGAGCCAATGAAATCCTATGGGGGATTTTACCAATTTTGGACCCCTGTAACTCTGGTTTGCAGAGATGTAGGGACCCCATCTTTGGAATCCAAGTCTAACAATATGTCTTCTACCTGCATGAGACATTTCGTGAGATTCAGACTTTGCTAACGGCCATTGCTGCGATTTATGTACGTCACCATCACTACCATTGAAATAGCCCCAATAAACAGGTTTTTGTGACCCTAGGCTATGACCTCTTTGGCCTAGGGGCCCGAAACTCACCAGTCATGTTCCCCCTAAGGGTCCCTACAATGCTAGAAAATTTGCCACTGCTGAGTAATTGCCCTTTGAAAAGATGTGAGATTTTGGAACTGTAAATAGGAGGCCCAATGAAAGCCTATGGGGGATTTTACCAAATTTGGCGCCCTGTAACTCTGGTTTGCAGAGATGTAGGGAACCCATCTTTGGAGCCCAAGTCTAACAATATGTCTTCTACCTGCATGAGACATTTCATGAGATTCAGACGTTGCTAACGGCCATTGCTGCGATTTATGTACGTCAGACTCGCCACCATTGAAATTGCCCAATAAACAGGTTTTGTGACCCTAGGCTATGACCTCTTCGGCCTAGGACTGCATTGAACGCGACCCACGCATTGTGCGCATTCTGGACAACACCAATTACTGGGTTTATACCCTTCTGGATCCACGGTACAAACACAATGTTCCAAAACTGCTTGAAGAAAGAGCCAGACAGGTCAAAATGGAAGAATACCAGCAGGCCCTTGTGGAGACTTTAGAGAGGAGATTGACATCCTCCCCCTCCTCTAGCCAGTTGTACGCCGACAGACTGACTTCCGCAAACCCAGGACGACCAGGAGGGCAGCAAACAACACAAGCCGCAGCTAGTGCCCAAAAGGGAATGGTATCGGCAGTGTCCTTGGAGTGGGAAAATTTTCTGACACCCATGCAGCAGCACACAGAACAGCAAGCGTGCAGATCCACCTCCAACACCGATCGCCTGGAGAAGATGGTCAAGGACTACATGTCAGATGGCGTAGCTGTGTTGAACAATCCATCTGCACCCTTCAACTATTGGGTATCGAAGCTAGACACCTGGCACAAACTGGCAATGTACGCAATAGAGGTGCTGGCTTGCCCGGCAGCCAGCGTTATGTCGGAACGCTGTTTCAGTGCTGCCGGAGGCATCGTCACAGATCGGCGGCGTATCCGCCTCTCCACAGAAAATGCAGACCGTCTGACTCAAATTAAAATGAATCAATCCTGGATTGGAAACGACTACGCAACACTCCCGGACCCCAACCAAGTAACATGAACAATGAACATCTGTGATGGGTTAGCGTTTCCAGTCCCTGTTTATTGAACCTCTCATCTGTATTACATTTATGACTGCATGGCGACAAAATGCAAATTGCTATCCGCACGCTTCTTGTCCTCATGCAAGGCCTGGGTTGTTGTGTCTCAAAGCGTGGCCTTCTCCTCCTGCGCCACCCTCCTCTTGTTCCATCACGTGTGCTGCTGCTGGGTTAGCGTTACCGGTCCCTTTTCCTGGAACCTCTTATATGTATTACATTTATGACTGCATGCCGACAAAAAGCATGTTACCTGTGCAAAGAAAACAGACATTTCCCGCATTTAAAAGACAGTTTTCCCTTTGAAACTTTAAAATCGATTTTCTCAAAAACTATAAGCTCTTTTTGCTAATTTTTTTTTCCTCTTGTACCCACTCCCAAGGTGCACATACCCTGTAAATTTGGGGTATGTAGCATGTAAGGAGGCTTTACAAAGCACAAAAGTTCGGGTCCCCATTGACTTCCATTATGTTCGGAGTTCGGGTCGAACACCCGAACATCGCGGCCATGTTCGGCCTGTTCGGCCCGAACCCGAACATCTAGATGTTCGCCCAACACTAGTAACAACAATGGCTGTGCATCAGTGATTTCAACACTAAATAATTCTTGCGAAGTGTCAAATGCAGCGGAAGTGGTGCTAGTAGTAGCGCTGGTGACTGAGCAAGATGAGATGTTCTGTGTCGCTAAATACTCAACCACGTCCTGACAACGGAGGTGATGGGACGTGCCTTCTTCCGAGCACTGTACTGTGGGCCAGGTCCACACGAAATTACATTTACACGACCTTGCGCAGACCTGCCGGGTGGCCTTCCTCTGGCTCTGCCACTACCTCTTCCTCTACCTGTTTTGTCCATATCGGGTCGGGTATGCACGGAGTGGTATATCACACTGCGTGCACTCACGTAGGTAGGTGGGTTCACTTAACTGCACAGGTATGCGCACTGATGCGGTGGGTTCACTGAACAGAACAGGTATACAGTGGCGGGTTCACAGAACAGGTATGCAGTGGCAGGTTCACTGAACAGAACAGGTATGCAGTGGCGGGTTCACTGAACAGTACAGGTATACAGTGGCGGGTTCACTGAACACAACAGGTATGCAGTGGCGGGTCCACTGAACAGAACAGGTATGCAGTGGCGGGTTCACTGAACAGTACAGGTATACAGTGGTGGGTTCACAGAACAGGTATGCAGTGACAAGTTCACTGAACAGAACAGGTATGCAGTGGCGGGTTCACTGAACAGTACAGGTATACAGTGGCCGGTTCACTGAACACAACAGGTATGCAGTGGCGGGTTCACTGAACAGAACAGGTATACAGTAGCGGGTCCACTGAACAGAACAGGTATACAGTGGTGGGTTCACTGAACAGAACAGGTATGCAGTGGCTTCACTGAACAGAACAAGTATGCAGTGGCGGGTTCACTGAACAGTACAGGTATACAGTGGCGGGTTCACAGAACAGGTATGCAGTGGCAGGTTCACTGAACAGAACAGGTATGCAGTGGCGGGTTCACAGAACAGGTATGCAGTGGCAGGTTCACTGAACAGAACAGGTATGCAGTGGCGGGTTCACTGAACAGTACAGGTATACAATGACGGGTTCACTGAACACAACAGGTATGCAGTGGCGGGTTCACTGAACAGAACAGGTATGCAGTAGCGGGTCCACTGAACAGAACAGGTATACAGTGGCGGGTTCACTGAACAGAACAGGTATGCAGTGGCGGGTTCACTGAACAGAACAGGTATGCAGTGGCGGGTTCACTGAACAGAACAGGTATACAGTGGCGGGTTCACAGAACAGGTATGCAGTGGCGGGTTCACTGAACAGAACAAGTATGCAAGGGCGGGTTCACTGAACAGTACAGGTATGCAGTGGCGGGTTCACTGAACAGAACAGGTATACAGTAGCGGGTCCACTGAACAGAACAGGTATACAGTGGCGGGTTCACTGAACAGAACAGGTATGCAGTGGCGGGTTCACTGAACAGAACAGGTATGCAGTGGCGGGTTCACTGAACAGTACAGGTATACAGTGGCGGGTTCACTGAACACAACAGGTATGCAGTGGCGGGTTCACTGAACAGAACAGGTATGCAGTAGCGGGTCCACTGAACAGAACAGGTATACAGTGGCGGGTTCACTGAAGGGAGAACATGAGCAGGGTCGAATTCCAGTGAGTCGGGCTATCGCAAATGAGGCGTCTCACCGGCATGTTGTTTTTCCGCTGAATTTCCGCAAAGCGTGCCATGGCTGTGTAAGACCGCCTCAAATGCCCACAGAACTTCCTGGCCTGCTTCAGGACATCCACTAAGCCAGGGTACTTTGCCACAAATCTTTGAACAACTAGATTCATGACATGTGCCATGCAGGGTATGTGTGTCAGCTTCCCCATATGCAAAGCGGCAAGCAGATTGCTGCCGTTGTCGCACACCACGTTGCCTATCTCCAGGTGGTGCGGGGTCAGCCACTCATCCACCTGTTTCTTAAGAGCAGCCAGGAGAGCTGCTCCAGTGTGACTCTCCGCTTTGAGACAAGACATGTCTAAGATGGCGTGACACCGTCGTACCTGGCATGCAGCATAGGCCCTGCGGAGCTGGGGCTGTGTAGCTGGAGAGGAGAACTGCCACTCAGCCAAGGAGGAGGAGGACAGCGAAGAGCATGTAGCAGGAGGAGAGGAGGTGGCAGGAGGCCTGCCTGCAAGCCGTGGAGGTGTCACAATTTGGTCCGCTGCGCCCTGCTTGCCATCGTTCACCACCAGGTTGACCCAATGGGCTGTGTACGTAATGTAGCGGCCCTGCCCGTGCTTGGCAGACCAGGCATCCGTGGTCAGGTGTACCCTTGACCCAACGCTCTTCGCAAGAGATGACACCACTTGCCTCTCAACTTCACGGTGCAGTTGGGGTATGGCCTTTCTCGAAAAATAAGTGCGGCCTGGCATCTTCCACTGCGGTGTTCCGATGGCCACAAATTTACGGAAAGCCTCAGAGTCCACCAGCCGGTATGGTAACAGCTGGCGAGCTAACAGTTCCGCCACGCCAGCTGTCAGACGCCGGGCAAGGGGGTGACTGGCCGAAATTGGCTTCTTCTGCTCAAACATTTCCTTCACGGACACCTGACTGCTGCTGTGGGCAGAGGAGCAGGAAGCGCTCAAGGGCAGAGGCGGAGTGGAGGAGGGTGCCTGTGAAGGTGGAAGGGAGAAAGCGGCAGAAGCAGATGATGCACCTGAAGGAGGAAGAGGAGAAGGACGGTGACTTTTCTTTTGTGTGCTGCTGCTGCTGCTTTTGCTCAGGTGGCCATCCCATTGCTGTTTGTGCCTTTTCTCCAGGTGCCTTCGTAAGGCACTTGTCCCTACGTGAGTGTTGGCCTTTCCAAGGCTCAATTTTTGTTGGCAGAGCGAACAGATGGCTTTGGTCCGATCTGAGGCACACACATTAAAAAATTTCCACACTGCTGAGCCACCCTGGGATGTGGGCACTATGGGGACCTCAGCAGCTGATGCTGAAGGGCAAGTTGGCTGGCTGTACATAGGTGGCGATACATGGTGCCGGACACTGCCACCAGCTGTTTCTGACGAAGAGCTGCCCCAGCTTCTTTCAGCAACTTCTCTCCTCCTACTACTCTCTGACTCCCCCTCTGAACTGTCCCCCTCTTCATCTCCTCTATTGGGAACATACAGAGGATCCCTATCATCGTCATCATCGTAATCATCCTGCCCAGCTTCGCTTGCCTCAGACAAATCCAAACATGCACCATCAGTAGGTCCTTCATCCTCCTTACACGTTACATCCATAGTGTTGCCGCGTAACTCATACATATGAGCTGGTGAAAATTAATCTGGCTGTAACAACAATGGCTGTGCATCAGTGATTTCAACACTAAATAATTCTTGCGAAGTGTCAAATGCAGCGGAAGTGGTGCTAGTAGTAGCGCTGGTGACTGAGCAAGATGAGGTGTTCTGTGTCGCTAAATACTCAACCACGTCCTGACAACGGAGGTGATGGGACGTGCCTTCTTCCGAGCACTGTACTGTGGGCCAGGTCCACACGAAATTACATTTACACGACCTTGCGCAGACCTGCCGGGTGGCCTTCCTCTGGCTCTGCCACTACCTCTTCCTCTACCTGTTTTGTCCATATCGGGTCGGGTATGCACGGAGTGGTATATCACACTGCGTGCACTCACGTAGGTAGGTGGGTTCACTTAACTGCACAGGTATGCGCACTGATGCGGTGGGTTCACTGAACAGAACAGGTATACAGTGGCGGGTTCACAGAACAGGTATGCAGTGGCAGGTTCACTGAACAGAACAGGTATGCAGTGGCGGGTTCACTGAACAGTACAGGTATACAGTGGCGGGTTCACTGAACACAACAGGTATGCAGTGGCGGGTCCACTGAACAGAACAGGTATGCAGTGGCGGGTTCACTGAACAGTACAGGTATACAGTGGTGGGTTCACAGAACAGGTATGCAGTGACAAGTTCACTGAACAGAACAGGTATGCAGTGGCGGGTTCACTGAACAGTACAGGTATACAGTGGCCGGTTCACTGAACACAACAGGTATGCAGTGGCGGGTTCACTGAACAGAACAGGTATACAGTAGCGGGTCCACTGAACAGAACAGGTATACAGTGGTGGGTTCACTGAACAGAACAGGTATGCAGTGGCGGGTTCACTGAACAGAACAGGTATGCAGTGGCGGGTTCACTGAACAGTACAGGTATACAGTGGCGGGTTCACAGAACAGGTATGCAGTGGCAGGTTCACTGAACAGAACAGGTATGCAGTGGCGGGTTCACAGAACAGGTATGCAGTGGCAGGTTCACTGAACAGAACAGGTATACAATGACGGGTTCACTGAACACAACAGGTATGCAGTGGCGGGTTCACTGAACAGAACAGGTATACAGTAGCGGGTCCACTGAACAGAACAGGTATACAGTGGTGGGTTCACTGAACAGAACAGGTATGCAGTGGCGGGTTCACTGAACAGAACAGGTATGCAGTGGCGGGTTCACTGAACAGTACAGGTATACAGTGGCGGGTTCACAGAACAGGTATGCAGTGGCAGGTTCACTGAACAGAACAGGTATGCAGTGGCGGGTTCACAGAACAGGTATGCAGTGGCAGGTTCACTGAACAGAACAGGTATGCAGTGGCGGGTTCACTGAACAGTACAGGTATACAATGACGGGTTCACTGAACACAACAGGTATGCAGTGGCGGGTTCACTGAACAGAACAGGTATGCAGTAGCGGGTCCACTGAACAGAACAGGTATACAGTGGCGGGTTCACTGAACAGAACAGGTATGCAGTGGCGGGTTCACTGAACAGAACAGGTATGCAGTGGCGGGTTCACTGAACAGAACAGGTATACAGTGGCGGGTTCACAGAACAGGTATGCAGTGGCGGGTTCACTGAACAGAACAAGTATGCAAGGGCGGGTTCACTGAACAGTACAGGTATGCAGTGGCGGGTTCACTGAACAGAACAGGTATACAGTAGCGGGTCCACTGAACAGAACAGGTATACAGTGGCGGGTTCACTGAACAGAACAGGTATGCAGTGGCGGGTTCACTGAACAGAACAGGTATGCAGTGGCGGGTTCACTGAACAGTACAGGTATACAGTGGCGGGTTCACTGAACACAACAGGTATGCAGTGGCGGGTTCACTGAACAGAACAGGTATGCAGTAGCGGGTCCACTGAACAGAACAGGTATACAGTGGCGGGTTCACTGAACAGAACAGGTATGCAGTGGCGGGTTCACTGAACAGAACAGGTATACAGTGGCGGGTTCACTGAACAGAACAGGTATGCAGTGGCGGGTTCACTGAACAGAACAGGTATACAGTGGCGGGTCCACTGAACAGAACAGGTATGCAGTGGCGGGTTCACAGAACAGGTATGCAGTGGCAGGTTCACTGAACACAACAGGTATGCAGTGGCGGGTTCACTGAACAGGTAAACAGTGGCGAGTCCACTGAACAGAACAGGTATGCAGTGGCAGGTTCACTGAACACAACAGGTATGCAGTGGTGGGTTCACTGAACAGGTATGCAGTGGTGGGTTCACAGAACAGGTATGCAGTGGTGGGTTCACAGAACAGGTATGCAGTGGTGGGTACACTGAACAGGTATGCAGTGGTGGGTTCACTGAACAGGTATGCAGTGGTGGGTTCACTGAACAGGTATGCAGTGGTGGGTTCACAGAACAGGTATGCAGTGGTGGGTACACTGAACAGGTATGCAGTGGTGGGTTCACAGTATAGGTATGCAGTGGTGGGTTCACAGAACAGGTATGCAGTGGTGGGTTCACTGAACAGGTATGCAGTGGTGGGTTCACAGTACAGGTATGCAGTGGTGGGTTCACAGAACAGGTATGCAGCCAGGAACAAGCTAAGCCTAACTAATCTTTCCCTATGAGAGACAGTCTGCTGCAGCTCGCCCTACTCTCACTAATGGAGGCACACGAGTGACCGTAATGGCCGCCGCTGCCTGCCTTATATAAGGGGGGTGGGGCTCCAGGGGCTAGTGTAGCCTAATTGGCTACACTGGGCCTGCTGACTGTGATGTAGAGGGTCAAAGTTGACCCTCCATGTGCAGTATGGGGCGAACCGAACTTCCGCAAAGGTTCGCCTGCGGGACGCGAACGCGAACCACGGAAGTTCGCATGGAACCGTTCGCAGGCGAACCGTTCGGCCCAACTCTACTGAAGCCTTGATCAGTCATCCTGAGCCTCGCACACTGGAGGAAGCCATCGCTTTGGCCATTAAAATTGACTGAAGAATCCGGTATCACCACCAGAGCCGGTCTCGGTCACTTTTTTACGTTCCTCAGTGCCACCTTCCAGCTCTGTTTCCTCCTCAAACGAACCCATGCAGTTGGGCCACACTAAGTTGTCTGATCTTGAGAAACAGAGAAGGAGATTGGAGGTTTATGTCTCTATTGCGGGGAAGGAGGGCATGTGGTACAAAACTGTGTTAAAAAGTCGGGAAACTCCTCCGCCTAGGTTCTGTCATGGGTGTACCCCTAGGCGATTCTCAATCACCCCAAAATTTTGATAAATTGCTGCTATCTATTAAGGTATTCATGAAGGATTGTGAGTATGCTTCTCAAGCCTTCATCGACTCAGGAGCAGCAGGAACTTTTATTGATGCCAGGTTAGTAGAGGAATGGGGAATTCCTTTGATACCCATGGAGAAAAAACTCTACGTAACTGGTATCGATGATTCTCCCCTGCAGGATCATCAACCCCTTTCTCAAACAACCTCTCTTTCATGTCAGATTGGGTTGTTCCATATGGAGTAGATGCAATTTTATGTCTTGAAAATGGCATCATGCTCCATAGTCCTGGGTCTTCCCTGGTTGCAGAAACATTCTCCTCAGATTGACTGGAGCACTGGGCAACTCACCTCCTGGTTTCCCTTTTGTTTGGAGAATTGTTTACGAAACCTACCAGTACACACTCTTTGTCTGGCTGTAGAGGGGGTTCCTAAACCATACGCTCATTTTTCTGATGTATTTTCCCCCCAATCAGCAAACAAATTGCCTCCGCATCGCTCCTTTTACTGTCCCATAGATTTGCGTCCAAGTGCTATGCCTCCTAGAGGACATATCTACCCCCTGTCTGGTCCTGAAAAGAAAGCTATGAAGATTACATCAAGGAAAACTTGGAAAAAAGGTTTTATCCACCCTTCTAGTTCTCCGGCCAGAGCAGGGTTCTTCTTTGTCCAAAAGAAAGATGGAGGTCTTAGACCATGCATTGACTATAGGGGTCTGAACAATATCACTGTCAAAAACAAGTATCCTTTGCCCCTCATTGAGGATTTGTTCTCACAAGTCATTGGGGCACAGATATTTTCCAAGTTGGATCTCAGAGGGGCTTATAACCTGATCAGGATCAGACAGGGGGATGAATGGCAGACCGCTTTCAATACGCAAGATGGTCACTACGAGTACCTGGTGATGCCTTTTTGGTTATGTAATGCACCTGCGGTCTTTCAGGAATTGAAAAGAAAAGAAAGTGAATGAGATTTTTAGAGATGTACTAGGTACATTTGTTATCATATATTTAGATGACAGTCTTATTTTTGAGGCACATCATCAACATGTAGTATGTACTGCAAAAATTGAGAGAGAATTCACTTTATGCTAAAATTGAAAATTGTGTGTTCGAAGTCAGGGAGATTCCATTTCTGGGGTACATTATCTCAGATTCCGGGTTGTCCATGGACCAAAAGAAAGTTGACGCTGTCTTGGAATGGCCTCAACCTCTTTGGCTGAAACCATTTCAAAGGTTCATTGGGTTTGCGAACTACTATCACAAATGTATTCGCAACTTCTCCACTATAATTGCCCCCTTGACAAATATGACCAAGAAAGGAGCCGATCCCTCTCACTGGTCAGTTGAGGCCTCCCAGGCTTTCCAGTCTCTCAAAAAAGCGTTTTGTTCTGCCCCTGTCCTCATGCATGCCAATGTCCTCCGACCATTTATTGTTGAAGTTGACGTGTCTGAGATAGGAGTAGGTGCTGTCCTGTCTCGGTACTCCGGTCAACCAGAACGCTTGCACCCTTGTGCGTTCTTTTCACGGAAGTTCAGTTCAGCAGAGTGAAATTACGACATTGGCAATAGAGAGTTGCTGGCAGTGAAGATGGCTTTTGAGGAATGGAGGCATTGGCTGGAGGGGGCAGAACACACCATTACGGTATACACAGATCACAAAAATCTGAAATACATTGAAGGAGCTAAAAGACTGAATCCCAGGCAGGCACGCTGGGCTTTGTTCTTTTCCCGCTTCCGGTTTATCATAACGTATAAGCCTGGGAGCAAGAACATCAAAGCCGATGCGTTATCTAGATGTTTTGATCCTATAGAGTCGGTACCTACTGCTCCTTCTAACATTCTTCCTGAGCATATTGTTATTTCAGCAACCGAGTTATCAGTTGATCTGTCGGAATCGTTGGCCCAGTTTCAGGCAGAGGCCCCGTCAGGGAAACCCTCCAAAAGACTGTTTGTCCTGTTACACTTACAGTTATCTGTACTTCAGCAATACCATTGCAATAAAGTGACAGGTCATCCAGGTGTGACCAGAACATTGGATTTACTCCAATGACATTTTTGGTGGCCCTCTATTAAAGTTGATTGTAAGGAATTTGTGTCAGCTTGCACGGTCTGTGCTAGAAGTAAAGCGGGCAGGTGTGCCCCTGCTGGTATGCTTCAACCATTGCTAATTCCCAGTTCTCCCTGGACGCATATTTCTACGGATTTTATCGTAGATCTTCCTGCGTCCCAGGTAAAACGGTCATCTGGGTGGTGGTAGACCGGTTCAGCAAAATGGCACATTTCATACCGCTTGAAAGATTACCATCTGCCAAAGAATTGGCTGAGTTATTTGTTGCGAATATCTTTCGGTTACATGGCATTCCCGAAAATATTGTATCAGACAGAGGGGTAAAGTTTGTACCACAATTCTGGAAAAACTTCTGTGCTCATATAGGTATTTCTTTTTCCTTCTCCTCTGGGTTCCACCCTCAGACTAATGGCCAGACGGAAATAATTAAACAGTCTTTAGAGCAGTTTCTGAGGTGTTCTGTTTCTGAATCCCAGGAGGATTGGGTACAGTTTTTGCCATTTGCGGAATTTGCACAGAATAATTTATTGAATGCCTCATCTAAATGTTCTCTGTCACAATTGACGGGGACACCGCCATAGCGGAGAGTGGCACTTCGGCCGCCTCTGCATCACAGCCGGCGGTGGTCCCCGTCCCACAGGTGTACAAGACGCCTCGCGCAGGTCTCTCAGCCGCACATAGGGTTAGGGCTACGCGTGCGCGCACCCAGCGGCAGGACCTTTATTCTCTAAGGAGAAGGGTCAGCTGACTCGCTGGTCAGCTGACCTCGGGAAGCAGGCTGATTGGCTGAGCTGGTGGGCGGCGCTGCTTAGTGCTCTCCGGCATTTAAGGACTTGCTGATCAGTCGCTCCTTGTCTGCTGTTGCGAATACTTCGTGTTAGCGCTCAGACCTTTTGATAGCTATAATTATAATTCATTACTACTGTTGATTTATTGTGTATGACCCTCTGCTTGTATTTCTGACTCTGATTTCTGTCTCCTGATTCTGTACTTAGCTATCTGATCTGTTGCCGACTTTCTGCCTGTATTTCTGACCCTGATTTGTGCCTTCTGATTCTGTACCTTATCTGCCCCACCCGTTGCCGACCTCAGCTTACACTTGACTACGATTGCCTGTCGATTCTGTACTGCTGCTGTCCGATCCGTTACCAACCTTGCCTGTACGACCTCTCTATTAGAGATAGTCCCTACAGTCAGGGGGCTATCACATAGGAGTACTTCTGTATATTGTGCACCTAATCACCTGTGATCACATTTTATTAAAGTACTTGTAACAGACGAGGCAGCTGCGGCGAACAGCACCGCCACTGCAGCTGCCTCCATGCCGCCATCCGTCCTCCCTATGACGCCGAGGACGGAACGTTCATTTACTCAAGAGGTCACCGTCTCGGGTGGGCGCCTCTGCACAGACAGGACCTTTATGCTGGGAGGAAGCCCGTCTGCTGACCTGCTGGTCAGCTGACGTCAGAGGAGTCCCACGGCGCCCAGGATTGGCTGATTCTGAGGGGCGTGCCAGTGGGGTCTCCTCTGCTTCTTAAGTCTCCGGGCTTCATTCAGAGGTTGTCTGTTGTTGTGAATACCTCGTGTGTCAGCGCGTGTGTCAGCGCTCAGACCTTAGACTAGATCCCAGGTGTTGAAACCATGGACTTCACACCTAGACTAGGATATTGTTTATATTGTACTGATTTCCTGTGTATGACTCTTGGCTAAACTCTGACTCCAATCTCGCGTTCTGATTCTGTACTTCTGCCTTTCTGCCTTAAAGTTGCTGAACCTCTGCCTGATTACCGATTACTCTCCTGCCTCACGATTCTGTACCGATACTTACCTCTCTGTTGCTGAACCTCTGCCTGATTACCGATTACTCTCCTGCCTCACGATTCTGTACCGATACTTACCTCTCTGTTGCCGAACCTTGCCTGTCAGACCATCCTACTCACCAGTGGGCCCTCTCCACTGGCGAGGTGCTAGCTTCACCAGCTCCTCTGGTGAAGTTATTCTTTAGTGCAGTACTGTGTGCGTTTTCTGCTCCTAGGCTGCAGTACAGTCTGAATCACCTGCTTTTCAGGCGATCATTAGTGCAGTACTGTTTGTATCTCCTGCTCCTAGGCTACAGTACAGTCTGTGTCACCCGCTCCACGGGTGATCACTCGGCTGCAGTACACTCTGAATCACCCGCTCCTCGGGAGATTCGGTCTCTTCAGTATTGTATCTCCAGCTTGCTGGAGCTTGTAAAAACAGAAAAGGAAGAGGAGAGGAGCGCTCTCTGGTGCATTAACTTATTTAATTATGCTTCACGCACAAAGACAAATTAAAACGTACAATGTAAAAAATGAAACAGAACTTATCACAATATGGTGTATCACCGTGTCCAAGATGTAAATTCACCAGTCTAGCCTCCTCCACACTATGGCCAGTAGATGTGGTAATCCTGAGGATCAAGTAGCGCCAGCGGGATGGGGTACACGGGGGTTTGTCGGCAGCTGCCCTGCGCCTAGGACGTCATGACGCGTTTCGGCGTTCCACGTCAGATCTGACGAAGGCGTGGAACGCCGAAACGCACCATGACGTCCTAGGCGCAGGGCAGCTGCCGACAAACCCCCGTGTACCCCATCCCGCTGGCGCTACTTGATCCTCAGGATTACCACATCTACTGGCCATAGTGTGGAGGAGGCCAGACTGGTGAATTTACATCTTGGACACGATGATACACCATATTGTGATAAGCTCTGTATCATTTTTTACATTGTAAGTTTTAATTTGTCTTTGTGCGTGAAGCATAATTAAATAAGTTAATGCACCAGAGAGCGCTCCTCTCCTCTTCCTTTTCTGTTTTTATCAGCACACTTACTCCCATCCCAGAGTAAATCAGGAGCAGCACTCATTGGTGGCTAAACGACTTTTTGTGGAGACACCCACTGACTGAGCGCAGTGGAACACGTTTGAATTGTCTTTTGCTGGAGCTTGTACCCTATTACACGGTCAGTGTACCGATAGTACCTCACCAGCCCCTCTGGTGAGGTCTCATAAAACTATTAAAGTTACGGTGGCACCAAGCACTACACCCTCAGCTCTTTGTGTTGCTATACTGGTATTATTGGTGATTCTGCAGATCACACATAATCAAGTATAGCGTCTGCATTATTGGTGATTCTGCAGATCACCTAATAATCAGACATCTGAGTTGCGACACTCAACCGTTACAGTACTGATCTTGTGCTAGTGAGCCTTCCACTTATCTACTATCAGTAAGATACTGATTATTCTTGTCAAGATATTTATCTGCATTAGTGGTGATACTGCAGATCACCACATAATCAGATATTTGTGCTCTCACTGACACACACCGTTACATAACAGCAGACCAAGATGTCTATGGATGCTCTGTGTACACAAGTCGAGGCCTTGACCACAGCCGTAAACGCTTTGACTACCCCTCCTGTGGTTGAACTTAGAATGCCTCTCCCGGAGAAATTCTCAGGTCACAAGTCTGATTTTAGCAATTTTAAGAATCACTGTTTATCGTACTTTGAGATGCGACCTATATCATCTTGTTCAGAGAGCCAGAGGGTGACTTTCGTTAAAACGCTACTGTCTGGGGACTCGCAAACCTGGGCTTACAGTCTACCAGAGGGCCATGAAGCACTGTCCTCGGTGCAGGAGTTTTTTAAGACCATGGCCATAATTTATGATGACCCTGATGTCGCGGTCACAGCAGAAAGGAAGCTAAAGACTCTCCAGCAAGGTCATAACTCGTTAGAGACCTATGCAGCAGAGTTTAGGAGGTGGGCAGTCTCAGCTAGATGGGGAAAATTTGCGCTTTTAGATTGTTTCCTGACAGGGCTATCAGATTCAGTGTCGGATGTAATGTTGAGTCACCCTGAGCCCAAGACAGTGGATGAAGCAATCTCTTTGGCAGTTAAAATTGATCGCCGACTCCGTTACCAGAAACAGAGTAGATCCAGGGTCTCTACTAAAACTTTCACTGTCTCTGTCTCTTCCCCTGTTCCGCAAGACGAACCGATGCAGATCAGTCACTCTAAACTGTTGGAGTTTGAAAAGAACAGGAGAAGAAAAGAGGGGCTGTGCTTGTACTGTGCTGAGAAGGGACATCTGGCACAAAATTGTCCTAAAAAGTCGGAAAACTTCTCTGCCTAGGCGTAGCTAGAGGTACTACCCTAGGCAAACCAGTTATACCTCTATCTGATAAAAGATTATTGCTACCCTGTTCTATAACTTGGGGAGAGCAAAGTTTTGCTACCCAAGCATTTGTAGACTCGGGCCCTGCATCCAATTTTATTGACTCCAACTGTGCTCAAAAATGGGGGATTCCTGTTGTACCCCTGGATAGACAAACTTGTGTCACTGCAGTGGATAATTCCCCTTTGCAGGGCAGACAGCCCCTCTCTCAGACCCCTGTTCTCTCATGTCAAATTGGGGTGTTGCACAGGGAAGAAATGCAATTTTACATTTTGAAAATGGCTACCTCTACTGTCATTCTTGGTATGCCGTGGCTACCCAAACACTCGCCTCAGATTGACTGGAGCACCGGCCATTTGTTAAGCTGGTCATCATACTGCCATCATCATTGTATCGAGAGAGTTGTGGTATGTGCCACCAAGATACACGTAGAAGGTGTTCCACCTCAGTTTGCGGATTTTTCTGACGTCTTCTGTCCTAAATCCGCGGACAAACTTCCCCCGCATCGAAGTTTTGATTGTCCGATTGAATTAAGGCCTTGAACTATGCCCCCCAGAGGTCACCTTTATAATTTAACAGGTCCAGAGAAAGTCACCTTGAAAGATTATATCAAGGAGAATCTTGCTAAAGGCTTTATCCGGCCTTCCAAGTCCCCTGCAGGGGCGGGATTATTTTTTGTTCAAAAAAAAGATGGTGGGTTACGTCCATATATTGATTACAGAGAGTTAAATAAAATCACAGTAAAAAATCGCTACCCACTTCCCTTGATTGACTACTTATTTTCACAAATCACCAACGCCAGTATTTTCTCCAAATTGGACTTACGGGGGGCATAAAATCTTGTTCGCATCCATAAGGGGGATGAATGGAAGACGGCATTTAACACGCCCAATGGGCATTACGACTACCTCGTTATGCCCTACGGGTTGTGCAATGCACCCGCAGTGTTTCAGGAATTGGTTAACGAAATTTTTAGAGAAGTGTTGGGCCGTTTTGTTCTGGTGTATCTAGATGATATATTGATTTACTCTAAAAATGTATCTGAGCATCGTGGCCATGTTAGATTTGTCCTTCAGAAACTCCGTCAGAACAGCCTCTATGCCAAACTCGAAAAATGCATTTTTGAGGTGACCGAGATATCCATTCTTGGGTACATCATTTCCACCTCAGGTCTGATCATGGACCCAGAAAAGGTCTCGGCTGTGCTGGAATGGCCTCAGCCCTAAGGGCTGAAGGCACTCCAGCGATTTCTTGGTTTCACCAATTATTATAGGAGATTCATTAAAGGATTTTCCTCAGTAGTGTCTCCTCTTACTGACCTCACTAAAAAGGGGGCTGACACCTACAATTGGTCTAAGGAGGCTCTATCTGCTTTTTCTTTGTTGGAAAAATTGTTCTGCTCCGCTTCTATTCTTCGGCATGTGGATGTCAACTGTCCATTCATTGTGGAGGTGGACGCATCCAAAATAGGAGTAGGAGCAGTTCTATCCCAGCATTCGAGGTATCAGGGCCGTCTACACCCTTGCGCTTTCTTTTCTCTCAAGTTTTCTCCTGCGGAAAATAATTATGATATTGGGAACAGGGAGCTGTTGGCCATTAAATTGGCTTTTGAGGAATGGCGGCACTGGCTGGAGGGGGCTGAACATGTCATCACAGTGTACACCGACCATAAGAACCTGGAGTACATTGAGGACGCCAAAAGGCTCAACCCTAGACAGGCTCGATTGTTACTATTTTTCTTCAGGTTCCGATTTATAATTACGTACAAACCAGGGAACAAGGACGTTAAAGCCGACGCCCTATCCAGGTCCTTTGAGTCTGAATCTGGTCAATCTCCTGAGCCGGTAAACATCTTACCAGACAATATTGTGCTTGCTACCACTGAAACCCAGGAGAATGTTACGGCCATTCTGGAGAGTTTCCTACAGGATACTCCAGAGGGTAAACCTGAGGGCTCATTATTTGTGCCATTGCATCTGCGACTTCAAATTTTACATTTGTTTCATAGCCACAAAAATGCAGGCCATCCATGTGTAGCTAGGACACATGAGTTACTGTCTAGATGTGTCTGGTGGCCTTCTATGGGGCAAGATTGCAGGGAGTTTGTAAGGGCATGTACTATCTGCAGTGTTGCTCGGATACCTCATTATCCTATTCGAGTTTGGTCGAATTCGGATAGTAAACTATCCGAAATCACTCGAAGTTCAATATTAAAGTTAATCGAATATCCGATTCGACCTCGGATATCCGACGTCACTATCCGAGTCTGTATTCCAGTAAAATATTCGAGATGGCCTTAAACAGCTTGTAAAACTTGTATTGGAGGTCAATGATGCATGAAACCACCTTTTTTATGAAGAAAAACATCAAGTGATTATGTGGTGATGTAGTAGTTATAAAAAAGGTATCAAAAATAGTAAATTAACTTCATGAAAAGTGTTTGCATGAGAAGGTGTGTCCAAAATGGTTGTTGGAACAGTCTTCATTTACGTCGTCTTCATCTTCTTCTTCTATATCTTCTTCTTCTTCTATATCTTCTTCAATTATCTTCTTCTTCTTCTATATCTTCTTCTTCTTCCTCTTATTCTTCTTTTATATCTTCTTCTTCTATACCTTCTTCTTCTTCTATACCTTCTTCTTCTTCTTCTATACATTCTTCTTCTTCTTCTTCTTCTTCTTCTTCTTCTTCTTCTTCTTCTTCTTCTTCTTCTTCTTCTTCTTCTTCTGCTTCTTCTTCTTCTTCTATAGCTTCTTCTTCTTCTTCTTCTATAGCTTCTTCTTCTTCTTCTTCTTCTTCTTCTTCTTCTTCTTCTTCTTCTTCTTCTTCTTCTTCTTCTTCTTCTTCTTCTTCTTCTTCTTCTTCTTCTATATCTTCTTCTTCTATATCTTCTTCTTCTATATCTTCTTCTTCTATATCTTCTTCTCCTTCTATATATTCTTCTTCTTCTTCTTTTATATCTTCTTCTTCTTCTTCTATATCTTCTTCTTCTATATCCTCCTTTTCTATATCTCCCTCTTCTTCTTCCTCTTCTTCTCTATCATTATATTATGTGTCTTGGTTTTCCTTTCTTTTGTAATATTTTTTTTTTACTTCATTTGTGGAAATATTTTATTTTAATAACACCATAGTTATATTTGTGTTAATGGCATAATAGGTAGGTAGTGGCACATTTCAAGCCACAGCGCCTTTTTCTGTGTACCCTGGCAGTGGTAAAACACAGACATCAGCAGGAGGAGGAAGTAGTTGCAGGCTTGCAGCAATTTGTAGTGTGTGGTAATAGCTGTCGGTAGGAGAGTGGGTGGGCAGGTGGCAGCAGAAAATAGTTCTTCTTCTGTTCTCCCTGGCAGTGGTAGCAGCACACAGACAGCAGAAGCTCAATGCAGCTACCGGAGGAGGAGTAGTGTGTGTCAGGCAGTGTGATGTGACTGACATAATAGGCCCTGGTTCCTAGCGGTGGTACCAGGGCTGTAAATAAACAGCATGAGGTTCCAGACAGCGGTCATGAAGCCTACATTGTGTCCAATACACAATTGGGACAGCACAGTTTTCAACCCGGACACCTCTAAATTAATTACAATTTTTTTTTTCAAATGGATGCAGCTATTTTTGAGTGTAATAGCTGGTGGCGCATGGGCAGCAGCACCTTGTAATGTGTTCCCTGGCAGTGGAGACACAGACAGCAGGAGGAAATACAACAGCAGGCAGCGTGAGGATGATGAGTGTGCGGCAGACTGGGAGCAGGCAGGAGGGCAGGCAGCGAGACATAATAGGCCCTGGTTCCTAGCAGTGGTTCCAGGGCCGTAAATACACAGCATGAGGTTCCAGACAGCGGTCGTGAAGCCCACACTGTGTCCAATACACAATTGGGATAGCACAGTTTTCAACCCGCACACCTCTAAATTAATTACAATTTTTTTTTCAAAATAATGCAGCTATTGTGGAGCGTAATAGCTAGTGGCGCATGGGCAGCAGCACCTTGTAATGTGTTCCCTGGCAGTGGAGACACAGACAGCAGGAAGAAATACAGCAGCAGGCAGCGTGAGGAGGATGAGTGTGTGTGGCAGACTGGCATTTGGCAGCAGGCAGGAGGGCAGGCAGCGAGACATAGTAGGCCCTGGTTCTTAGCAGTAGTTCCAGGGCCGTAAATACACAGCATGAGGTTCCAGACAGCGGTCGTGAAGCCCACATTGTGTCCAATACACAATTGGAACAGCACAGTTTTCAACCTGGACACCTCTAAATTAATTACCATTTTTTTTTTCAAAATAATGCAGCTATTGTTGAGCGTAATAGCTGGTGGCGCATGGGCAGCAGCACCTTATAATGTGTTCCCTGGCAGTGGAGACACAGACAGCAGGAAGAAATACAGCAGCAGGCAGCGTGAGGAGGATGAGTGTGTGTGGCAGACTGGCATTTGGCAGCAGGCAGGAGGGCAGGCAGCGAGACATAGTAGACCCTGGGTCCTAGCAGTGGTTCCAGGGCCGTAAATACACAGCATGAGGTTCCAGACAGCGGTCGTGAAGCCCACCTTGTGTCCAATACACATTTGGGACAGCACAGTTTTCAACCCGGACACCTCTAAAATAATTACAATTTTTTTTTTTTCAAATTAATGCAGCTATTGTTGGGCGTAATAGCTGGTGGCGCATGGGCAGCAGCACCTTGTAATGTGTTCCCTGGCAGTGGAGACACACAGACAGAGGAAGAAATACAGCAGCAGCAGCAGCAGGTGTAATGTGTGTGTGCGCCACTTCATGTCCCCCTCTCGCCGACAACAGGGGCCAGGAATTCGCCTTCCACCCAAGCCTGGTTCATTTTGAGAAACGTCAGTCTGTCTACAGACTTGTGAGACAGACGAGATCGCTTCTCAGTGACGACTCCACCGGCTGCACTGAAGCAACGCTCTGACAGTACGCTGGAAGGGGGGCAGGAGAGCACTTCCAGGGCATACTGCGCAAGCTCGCTCCAGATCGGCAGGTGCTTGACCCAATACTGCATGGGATCAACAGGGGCCACGCTGTCAAGCCCGCTGAAGGACCCCATGTAGTCAGCCACCATGCGGGTCAAGCACTGCCTGTGACTGGAGAAGGATGCTGCTGCAGGCACCTCCTCTCTAGTCCTTGGCAGCTCTACACTCATGTAGAGCTCTTGGGTCAGAGACAGCAGGTCTGTGGTGCGCGTGCGCTTGCTGCTGGTGGATGCAGGCACCTGCTGCTGCCTCTGTGCTGGCTGGACAGTGGGGGTGGATGTCTGAGGGAAGGCTTCCTCCAAGCGCTCAACAAGGGACAGCTGCAAATCCCTCATTTGATGCGCACGGTCTCCTCCTGCAGGCAGGAACTGGCTGAGCTTCCCCTTCAGACGTGAGTCCAGCATCATGCAGATCCAGATCTCCTCCTTCTGCTTCATCTGAATCACCCTTGGGTCCTTGCGCAGGCACCTCAGCATGTGCGCTGCCATTGGGAAGAGTCTGGCCACGTCTGTTGGCACATCATCGGCAGCCCCAGAGCCGAAAGTGCTGTCCTCCTCTGCCTCCTCCACCTCATCCTCTCTCCACCCCCGCACCAGTCCAGCTGCGCTCTGCTGCTCCCCCTCATCAGCAGCAAGGTCAGGGACCTCCACCAACTCCAAGCCCTCCTCCTCCTCAGAAGTGCGGAGGTGTACAGAGGCGCCGGTAGGATAAAAGTCAATAAAAAGTTTAAAATTGTTTCGGTTGTGGTGGTGGACCAGCCAACCAAAGATAGACACATGTATTTGTAATAATCCAAATAATATACAATTTATTCGTTTACTCCCAATGACAGTCGCAACGCGTTTCACGGGCGAGACCCCGCTTCTTCAGGCAATAAAAGACAGGAGCAATACACATGTATTTGATGAGTTGCTTGGCACCTCTGTTACAGAGGTGCCAAGCAACTCATCGAATACATGTTGTGTATTGCTCCTGTCTTTTATTGCCTGAAGAAGCGGGGTCTCGCCCGTGAAACGCGTTGCGACTGTCATTGGGAGTAAACGAATAAATTGTATATTATTTGGATTATTACAAATACATGTGTCTATCTTTGGTTGGCTGGTCCACCACCACAACCGAAACAATTTTAAACTTTTTATTGACTTTTATCCTACCGGCGCCTCTGTACACCTCTGCGCATCTAGAAGTCCACCCTTGGTGGAAGGGTGACATACCCTACTATTTCCTCCTATCCACAGAGAGCGACGTCTTATTCCTGAGTGGGGACAGGCTTGTTCTCCCCACCTGCCTTTACAGTGGTTGCCTTGGAGGTAACCCTGGTTTGTGAGTATATTACTTACTTCTCATAATACTCTCCCTCTCTTCTTATACGTACTACACTATATTGTGCTCTCGGTCTTATCCGCTATCCGAGCTCGTGACACTATCCGAGCTCGGATAGCTAGGATATCTCCGGATAGCTGCTTGCTATCCGAGTGTGCTCGGATAGCACAGCCCGGATAGCTAATACTATTCGAGCTTGGTATTCGAGCTTGAATAGTGAAAAAAGAGCTAGGATATCCGAGTACCTTGGATATCCTAGCTCAGATGAGCACCACTGACTATCTGTGCCAAAAAGTAAACCAGCTAGACAAGCACCCGCTGGAACCTTACAATCACTCCCTGTGCCTGAAGAGCCATGGACACATATATCCATGGACTTCATTGGGGAACTCGGTCTGAAGGAATGACGGTCATCTAGGTTGTGACAGACTGGTTTAGTAAAATGGCCCATTTCATCCCATTAAAAGGGTTCCCCTCTGCGCAAGAACTGGCTGATCTGTTCATACTTCACATCTTCCGCTTGCATGGTATTCCAGAAAATGTAGTGTCGGATAGAGGGGTCCAATTCGTGTCAAGGTTCTGGCGGGCATTTTGCCAACATCTGGGGATGGATCTCTCATTTTTATTGGGATACCATCCACAGACTAATGGACAGTCTGAAAGAGTCAATCAGTCTTTGGAGCAGTTCCTTCAGTGTTATGTGTCCGATTCAGAACACGAATGGGCAAAATTCCTCCCATTCACTGAATTTGCGCATAATAATCTAAGAAACGCATCCTCTGGGTATACTCCTTTTCATGTGGTCAATGGTAGGTCACCAAAGTTTTCTCCCTTGCCGGTAGTGGCCTCCTCATTTCCTGCTCTGGAAGATTGGCAGGGGTGTTTAAAAAGAATTTGGGTATTGGTAAGGGCCAATTTGGAAAGGGCGTTTGGGGTTCAGAAGAGACAAGCAGACAGGAAACGCTACTTAGAATGGCAGTTTGAACCAGGTGATAGAGTGTGGATCTCTACACAACATATTGCCTTAAGGCAACCCTCGGCCAAGTTGGGACCCAAATTCATAGGGCCATACTCTGTATCTGAAAAAATTAATGAAGTGACTTATAGGGTGAATCTACCGGCCAGTATGTAAGGAGTAAAGTCATTTCATGTGTCTTTATTAAAACCTGCGGTGCATGTTGATTCCTCTCCCCCCCCCCCCCCCCCCGTGGTGATTGATGGGGAGCTGGAATTTGAGATTGAGCAGATATTAGATTCTTGCTGGGTGCGGAATTCAGTGCAGTACCTGGTCCATTGGAAAGGTTATGGGCCGGAAGAGGGATCATGGGTCCCCGCACAGCGCCTTCATGCTGAGGAGTTGAGACAGAGGTTCCATGAGTTGCACCCTGAGAAGCCGTGTAAAAGGTGTACGGAGTCCACTCCTCAAGGGGGGGGGGTACTGTCACAATTGACTGGGACACTGCCATAGCGGAGAGCGGCGCTTCGGCCGCCTCTGCATCACAGCTGGCGGTGGTCCCCATCCCGAAGGCGTACAAGACACCTCGTGCAGGTCTCTCAGCCGCACATAGGGTCAGGGCTATGCATGCGCGCGCCCAGCTGCAGGACCTTTATTCTCTAAGGAGAAGGGTCAGCTGACTCGCCGGTCAGGTGACCTCGGGAAGCAGGCTGATTGGCTGAGCTGGTGGGCGGCGCTGCTGAGTGCTCTTCGGCATTTAAGGACTTGCTGGTCAGTCGCTCCTTGTCTGCTGTTGCGAATACTTCGTGTTAGCGGTCAGACCTTTTGATAGCTATAATTATAATTCATTACTATTGTTGATATATTGTGTATGACCCTCTGCTTGTATTTCTGACTCCAATTTCTGCCTCCTGATTCTGTACTTAGCTATCTGATCTGTTGCCGACTTTCTGTCTGTATTTCTGACCCTGGTTTGTGCCTTCTGATTTTGTACCTTATCTGCCCGACCCGTGGGCCGACCTCAGCTTACACTTGACTACGATTGCCTGTCAATTCTGTACTGCTGCTGACCGATCCGTTACCGACCTTGCCTGTACGACCTCTCTATTAGTGATAGTCCCTACAGCCAGGGTCGACAGCCAAAAAGATGTGTGAGACCGCACACAAGCAATGTCAGGGAATAAGCGTGCAGCGGATACACCCCTGTACCCACAGGGTATAGCGTATAGTTTCTCCAAGGTGATCCAGCACAGCTCTTTTATCAGAAAAGTACTTTATTGGATCATAAAAAGTACATACATCATAGCTGCATAGTGGCTACGGTCCACCGTTTCGGACCATAACAGTCCTTGTTCACGCCACACAGCCAAATGAACAAATGCAAGCATGCTCCTTATATAGTCAAAACTATGACATGGCAACCAATCAGAGGAACCTATGCAAATGACTGGACCTGATGGGGAACTACAGGGCTTGTCCACAAAGGGTACCGCCCTCCCACTCCATTGGTCAAACATTTTGAAATGCATGATGTCATTGCAACAACATAAACATGTAAATGAAAAAAATTGCTAACTCTGATCTATTGCACCTATTGGAAAACTAAAAAGATCCAGGGTAAAATCCAGGGCATCATGATGCAGAGGGCATGGGCACAGACATGTCATAAGCAATATAAAAGTGCATATAAGAGTACACCGAGCGCTGCCCGCCGTCGCCATGGCAACCGACGTCACATGACCACCAATGCGGAAAGACGCACGCAATGACGCCTATACAGGCGTCCAATTACCGCCGCGATGCGGAAAAACATACGCATTGTACGCGTATCAAAATACGGAATGGACACAAACAAAAGTACACATGCCCAATGCTATCAATAGATGACCTGGTTTCAACCCATAAAGTAACACCCCTAGTTCTATAATGCATTATAAAAAGTGCAAAAGAACATAAGTTACAACATGACCATAAGAAAAGGACCCTAAAAGGCACCCCCCACCCCCAAAACAGACACAGAACCATAGGACATCTACCATACAAAATTTAAATCGTATTCCTTATTTAATCCCCCACGACCAGTGGTCCCCAATTCCCTAATCCAACGTGCCTCTCTTTTTAACAATTCTCTACCCCTATCACCCCTAAACCCACGGGGCACCTCATCAATTAATTGAACTCTAAGCTGACTGACATCATGTCTAAATTGAACAAAATGTTCTGAAACTGCATGGTCCAAGCTTTTACCCCTGATATTGGATTTGTGTTTAGAAACACGATCTTTGAGCTCCTGTGTGGTTTTTCCCACGTAGCAGCTGCCACATGGACATTTAAGCATATATACAACAAAGCGTGAACAACAAGAAAAACGACCGCATATCTCTTTCCAGAAGAAGGGTGAGAGAAAACATCCCCTCTAATAATGCTATGGCTCATGTGGCAGCTGAGACAAGGGAAAGTACCACACACACGAGGCACCTGTATATTGGAACCACGATTAGGGTCTGAGTGAACAAGCTTGGATCTTAACGAGGGGGCCCTTCTGTAGGAAAATAAGGGAGGCTGCTGGAATTCAGGAACATGTGGGAGGGAATCTTTAAGGGTGCGCCAATGCGAATATGTCTGCATTTGCTATGTAAGTTGTCAACGAACGCTGTTAGGGTCGAACGTGGCCCCGCCCACAAACAGAAAATGTCATCGATGTACCGCCACCATCCTCTGGCGTACATCGTGAACAGTGGGTCATGGTATACAAAGGCCTCCTTTCAGAGACCCATAAAAAGATTAGCATAAGAAGGGGCCACGTTCGACCCCCATGGCGGTACCGCATCGCTGCAGAACAAATCGACCCTCAAAAGAAAAATAATTCCCCCGCAAAATCAAATTTAAAAGCGCTATCAAAAAACCACGCTGTTGGTGATCGCAGTCGGACCGGGTGAACAAATAGTGGTTTACAGCCTCTACACCGCCATCGTGTGGGATGGCGGTGTAGAGGCTCTGGACATCAATGGTGACCAGCAACAGTGTCCCCTCCACCTGCTCTATAGAGGCAAGCTTATTCAGGAAATCTCCTGTGTCCTTAATGTAGGAGTCTAACTGTGTAACATATGGTTGTAGCACCTTGTCTAAAAATTGTGCCGCAGGAGTTCTGCAAGGGATGGGAAGGGTTCTGGAATAAAGCCGCTTTTGATTCCATTTTGTTTACGATTGTGAAGATACATCGAGAACTACAAGTGATCGATGAGAAAGTAAAAGCTCTAGAAACGGAACTGCGCCATGCACTGACGGGGGAGGAGTATGACCAATATATGGAAAGTCTTGATGACAAGATGGAAACTTTCCTGCACTCCCAAGAAGAGACAAAACGAGCGAAGTTTAAACGAGATGTCTCGGATTATACCAGTGGTTACGCATATACATGGCAGAAGGTTCCTAACCCTGCAGCAGGCAGGGGAAGAGGACGCGGCCGACCCAGACCCCGCAATCCTCCCCGCCCGAATGATAATGCCGATGGTCAGGGTATTGTGGAAGAGGACTTAAAGCAGTTCTTGATTAATGAACATCCTGCAGTCCCTTTATTCTATACACTGCTGAAAATACATAAGGACCTCGATCGCCCCCCCGGATGACCTATTGTTGCCGCAGTGGACTCTGTGTTCACTCCTGCGGCACAATTTTTAGACAAAGTGCTACAACCATATGTTACACAGTTAGACTCCTACATTAAGGACATGTAACGATTGTGGGATATCTCCGTGTTCAGCGCACAAAGATGTGCGCTGACACTGCGGAGGTCCTCCACAAGCGTGTCAAGATACTAGAACCCAGCTTTTGGTGCAAGCACCAGTAGAGGGAAATTCCTGTCGGTAGAGGGCGCTGGGGAGCGCAGAGGAACCAATCCCCTGCACCTCCACAAATGCCAGACAGGAATTGCACGAAGCGCAGAACGCAATCGCAAGAGAAGCGATTGCGAATGAGAATGAGCAAAGGGACAGGTTGTATGTGTGTGCGCCAATCTAGTCGCCACCCCGCGACCGCGCACACACAACAGCAGGTGCGAAACAGAAACGCAACCGCCAAGAACGGCGATTGCCAGAAGTGACACAAGGCAGATCAGAACAGAATACGAGGATAGCAAAGGCACAGCAAATCATACAATGAGAAGATACGGAAAATAATAAACGCTAGCTAACCGCGAACACCGCACTCATTCGCAACAGTGCACGCGGTTATGTGCGGTCTCCACGTGATAAGCACAATAGAGACAAGCACGCCTAACTAACCATCAACAGACAAACACGAAACAAAGAACGTGAACGCTTGCTTAACGGTTACCTCATCGAGCCTACAGCAAGCGCCCGTATCAGACAAGACAGACAAACGAGAAACAGGAACTAGGCAGAAAGGATCCACCGCTCTTCCGCCAGAGCAAGTGTGATCCAAGCAGGAACACAGATCAGAAAGATCCACAGCCGCTAACGCTAGCGGCTAGTGCGATCTAAACAAGACAGATCAGATGAGGTAGCTGGTAGCAACCGCTGCTCCAGCTTACACTCCAGGAACTAGATCAGAAGGATCCACAGCCGCTACCGCTGGAGGCTAGTGCGATCCAAAAAAGACAGAGCGATTCGCTATCAACCTCCACTGTTGACAGCGCAATCGCGACAGGCAAGACAGGACAGAATAGGCAGTACAAATTATACACAATCTGACTGCACTAACTAGGAATGCAAGGAGCACTCCCCAAGAATTAACTATACTAAGATAGCAGTGGCTGACACTCCAGGTGAGTCCAGCAGGAACAAACCTCTATGAGCAGCGAAGCATTGTGGGACACACATAGTACTTATAGTACACGCCTCCAATGAATGTGGCCAGGCAATTTGCATGACAACGTATGCAAATTCCTCAGCAAGCACAAGCTGCAAAACTGACAGAAGGTCTTCTTTCCAGAGTCCTGCAGCATGCAGACCTGAATAATGATCAAAAGGCTGCCTGCCTGCGCAGGCAGCCGAGCGGATCGTTACAGGACACAGGAGATTTCCTGAATAAGCTTGCCTCTATAGAGCAGGTGGAGGGGACACTGTTGCTGGTTACCATTGATGTCCAGAGCCTCTACACACGATGGTGGTGTAGAGGCTGTAGACCACTATTTGTTAACCCAGTCCAACTACGTTCACCAACAGCGTGGTTTTTTGATAGCGCTTTTAAATTTGATTTTGCGGGAGAATTATTTTTCTTTTAAGGGTCGATTTGTTTTCTGCAGCGACGCGGTACCTCCATGGGGTCTAACGTGGCCCCTTCTTATGCTAATCTTTTTATGGGTCTCTGGGAGGAGGCCTTTGTATACTATGACCCACTGTGCACGATGTACGCCAGAGGATGGTGGCGGTACATCAATGACATTTTCTGTTTGTGGGCGGGGCCACGTTCGACCCTAACAGCGTTCGTTGACAACTTACATAGCAAATGCAGACATATTCGCTTGGTGGTCAATTCAGACCGGGAGAAGGTGTCCTTTTTGGATACTTGTGTCTTTAAGAAGGATGGGAAGCTCAGCACGGACCTGTTCGTTAAAAGTATGGACAGGAATTTGGTGCTTCATTTTGATAGCTTCCATCCACGTCATCAGGTGGTCAGCATTCCTAATAGCCAGTATGATCGGGTGTCGAAAATTGTTGGTGACACTCAATTGAGGGAAAGGAGATTGGTGGAGATGGGCAGGAAATTCCAGTCTAGAGGCTATCCTTCTGATACATTGATGAGATACCAAAAGAGAAAAAACAAATTGGGTAGCAGGGGCAGGAATGAGGGACGAATAGCATTCGTCTGTACCTTCAACACTATTAGTGATGAGGTACAACGCATTGTTACCAAACATTGGCGCACCCTTAAAGATTCCCTCCCGCATGTTCCTGAATTCCAGCAGCCTCCCTTATTTTGCTACAGAAGGGCCCCCTCGTTAAGATCCAAGCTTGTTCACTCAGACCCTAATCGTGGTTCCAATATACAGGTGCCTAGTGTGTGGTACTTTCCCTTGTCTCAGCTGCCACATGTGCCATAGCATTATTAGAGGTGATGTTTTCCCTCACCCTTCTTCTGGAAAGACATATGCGATTAGAGGTCGTTTTTCTTGTTGTTCACGCTTTGTTGTATATATGCTTAAATGTCCATGTGGCAGCTGCTACGTGGGAAAAACCACACAGGAGCTCAAAGATCGTGTTTCTAAACACAAATCCAATATCAGGGGTAAAAGCTTGGACCATGCAGTTTCAGAACATTTTGTTCAATTTAGACATGATGTCAGTCAGCTTAGAGTTCAAGTAATTGATGGGGTGCCCCATGGGTTTAGGGGTGATAGGGGTAGAGAATTGTTAAAAAGAGAGGCACGTTGGATTAGGGAATTGGGGACCATTGGTCGTGGGGGATTAAATAAGGAATACGATTTAAATTTTGTATGGTAGAGATGTCCTATGGTTCTGTGTCTGTTGTTTTGGGGGTGGGGGTGCCTTTTAGGGTCCTTTTCTTATTGTCATGTTGTATCTTATGTTCTTTTGCACTTTTTATAATGCATTATAGAACTAGGGGTGTTACTTTATGGGTTGAAACCAGGTCATCTATTGATAGCATTGGGCATGCGTACTTTTGTTTGTGTCCATTCCGTATTTTGATACGCGTACAATGCGTATGTTTTTCCGCATCGCGGCGGTAATTGGACGCCTGTATAGGCGTCATTGCATACGTCTTTCCGCATTGGCGGTCATGTGACGCCGGTTGCCATGGCGACTGCGGGCAGCACTCGGTGTACTCTTATATGCACTTTTATATTGCATATGACATGTCTGTGCCCATGCCCTCTGCATCATGATGCCCTGGATTTTACCCTGGATCTTTTTAGATTTCCAATAGGTGCAATAGATCAGAGTTAGCAATGTTTTTCATTTACATGTTTATGTTGTTGCAATGACATCATGCATTTCAAAATGTTTGACCAATGGAGTGGGAGGGCGGTACCCTTTGTGGACAAGCCCTGTAGTTCCCCATCAGGTCCAGTCATTTGCATAGGTTCCTCTGATTGGTTGCCATGTCATAGTTTTGACTATATAAGGAGAATGCTTGCAGTTGTTCATTTGGCTGTGTGGCGTGAACAAGGACTGTTATGGTCCGAAACAGTGGACCGTAGCCACTATGCAGCTATGATGTATGTACTTTTTACGACCCAATAAAGTAATTTTCTGATAAAAGAGGTGTGCTGGATCACCTTGGTGAAACCTACAGCCAGGGGGCTATCACATAGGAGTACTCCTGTATATTGTGCACCTAATCACCTGTGATCACATTTTATTAAAGTACTGATCTTGTGCTAGTAAGCCTTCCACTGATCTACTATCAGTAAGATACTGATTATTCTTGTCAAGATATTTATCTACATTAGTGGTGATACTGCAGATCACCAAATAATCAGATAGTTGTGCTCTCGCTGACACACACCGTTATAAAACAGCAGACCAAGATGTCTATGGATGCTCTGTGTACACAAGTCGAGGCCTTGACCGCAGCCGTAAACGCTTTGACTACCACGGTCAATACGCAACAGACACAAATTAATCAATTGTCTGAAGCGGTACGTTTACTTCAGGCCCCGACATTACCAGGGCAATCCCCTCCTGTGGGTGAACCTAGAATGCCTCTCCTGGAGAAATTCTCAGGTCACAAGTCTGATTTTAGCAATTTTAAGAATCGCTGTTTATCGTACTTTGAGATGCGATCTATATCATCATGTTCAGAGAGCCAGAGGGTGACTTTCGTTAAAACGCTGCTGTCTGGGGACTCGCAAACCTGGGCTTACAGTCTACCAGAGGGCCATGAAGCACTGTCCTCGGTGCAGGAGTTTTTGAAGACCATGGCCATCAGTGATGCTCGGATAGCCCTTTTTATTATTCGAGTTAGGTCGAATTCGAATAGTAAATTATTCAAGGTCGGTCGAATATTCGAGTCGAATATTTTTTACTATTCGATTCGACCTCGAAATTCGAGCTCACTATTCGAGTCGGTATTCGAGCTCATTATTCGAGCTGACTATTCGAATTGGCCTTAAATAGCTTCCAACACTTGTTTTGGGGGTGAATGATGCAAGAAACATCTTTTTTTCCAAGTAACAACAGCAAGTGATTATGTGGGGATGTTCCTTTAAAAAAAAAAAAAAGGTGGAAAGAGAAGTTGTGTCCAAAATTCTGTTCAGTACTGTATACTTCTTCTTCTTCTATATCTTCTTCTTCTATATCTTCTTCTTCTTCTTCTATATCTTCTTCTTCTTCTTCTTCTTCTATATCTTCTCCTTCTCCTTCTCCTTCTTCTTCTTATTTTTTTTCTTCTTCTTTTTCTTCTTCTTCTTCTTCTTCTTCTTTTTCTTCTTCTTTTTCTTCTTCTTCTTCATCTTCTTCTTCTTCATCATCTTCTTCTTCTTCATCATCTTCTTCTTCATCATCTTCTTTTTCATCATCTTCTTCTTCTTTTTCTATATCTTCTTCTTCTTCTCCTTCTTCTTCTTCTTCTTCTTTTTCTATATCTTCTTCTTCTTCTATATCGTCTTCTTCTTCTTCACTTATTTCTCTTCTATTTTTTTTTTTTAAAGAAATGCAGCTATTTTTGAGCGTAATAAATAGCTGGTGGCGCATGGTGGAAGCGCCATTGTATGTGCTCCCTGGCAGTGGAAACACACAGACAGCAGGAGGTAAATTCAGCAGCAGCAGCAGGATGAGGATGATTGTGTGGCAGCAGGCAGTCAATGAGGCAGGCAGCAAGACATAATAGGCTGTGGTACCTAGCGGTGGTACCAGGCCGTAAATACACAGCATGAGGTTCCAGACAGCGGTCGTGCAGCCCACATCATGTCCAATACACAACTGGGACAACACAGTTTACAACCCGGACACCTCAGAAAAATTAAACCTTTTTTTTTTTTTTTTTTTCAATGGTTTATTTTTTTTTATTTTTTTACAGCAAATTACGCACATAGCTATTGTTGGACGTAATAGCTGGTGGCAGAGTGGCAGCAGAAGGTAAATCTGTGTACCCTGGCAGTGGGAAACACAGCAGACAGACAGCAGCAGCAGCAGGAGGAATGGAGGAGTAGTGTGAGTGTGGCAGCAGGTAGTTAGGCAGCGTGACATAATAGCCCTGGTACCTAGCAGTGATACCAGGGCTGTAAATAAACACAACAGGAGGTCCCAGACAGCGGTCGTGCAGCCCACATCGTGTCCAATACACAACTGGGACAACACAGTTTTCAACCCGGGCACCTCAGAAAAATTAAACCTTTTTTTTTTTTTTTTAATGGTTTATTTTTTTTTATTTTTTTACAGAAAATTACACATATAGCTATTGTTGGACGTAATAGCTGGTGGCAGAGTGGCAGCAGAAGGTAAAATCTGTGTACCCTGGCAGTGGGAAACACAGACAGACAGCAGAAGGGCAGTACACAGCAGCCCACTGTAGGTGTAAAATGTGTGGCTACAGGCGACGTAATAGTCAAACTAAACCAGGCTGGCTTAGTAGTGAGCAGGAGCCAGGAGGTGGTAAAGGGTGGTAAGGCATATTAACGATGGTTCCGGCAGCCAGTTCATGTCCCCCTCTCACCGACAACAGGGGCCAGGAACTGGCCTTCCACCCACGCCTGGTTCATCTTGAGAAACGTCAGTCAGTCCACAGACTTGTGAGACAGACGTGAGCGTTTCTCGGTGACCACGCCACCAGCTGCACTGAAGCAGCGCTCGGACAGCACGCTGGAAGGGGGACAGGACAGCACTTCCAGGGCGTACTGCGCCAGCTCGCTCCAGATCTCCAGGCGCTTGACCCAATACTCCATGAGATCAACAGGGGCATCGCTGTCAAGCCCGCTGTAGGACCCCATGTAGTCAGCCACCATGCGGGTCAGGCGCTGGCTGTGACCGGAGGAGGATGCTGCTGCATGCACCTCCTCTCTAGTCACTGCTGGAGCCTCTACAGTCCTGTAGAGCTCGTTGCTGAGAGACAGCAGGTCTGTGGGGCGCTTGCTGCTGGATGCAGGCACCTGCTGCTGCCTCTGTGCTGGCTGGACAGTGGGGGTGGAAGGCTGGGGGAAGGCTTCCTCCAAGCGCTCAACAAGGGCCTGCTGCAACCTCCTTATTTGTTGCGCTGGGTCTCCTCCTGCAGGAGGCAGGAACTGGCTCAACTTCCCCTTGAGGCGCGGGTCCAACATCATGCTGATCCAGATGTCCTCCCTCTGCTTCATCTGGATCACCCTGGAGTCCTTGCGCAGGCACGTCAGCATGTGCGCTGCCATTGGGAAGAGGCGGGCCACGTGTGCTGGCACATCGACGGCAGTGCTGTCCTCATCCTCCTCCTCTGCCGCCTCATCCTCTCTCCACCCCCGCACCAACTCAGCTGCACTGTGCTGATCCCCCTCATCAGCAGCAAGGTCAGGGACCTCCACCAAGTCCTCCTCCTCCTCCTCCCCCTCAGAGGTGGACTGTGCAGCTGCATGCCGCTCCTGCTGGGCCAAGGCTGCCGCTCCCTGTTCCAGCAAAGCATCGAGGGCCCTGTTCAGCAGACAAACCAGGGGCACCCACTCGCACACCATAGCATGGTCCCTGCTCACCATGTTGGTGGCCTGCAGAAAGGGAGCCAGCACTAAGCACACCTGCTGCATGTGCCCCCAGTCGTCATCGGGGACGATGGACGGGATGTTGCTGGTCTTGTCCCTTTTCTGAGCGGCGGACACAGTGGCCAGGGCAAGGTACTGGTTGACAGCGTGCTTCTGTTCAACCAGACGCTCCAACATTGCCAGGGTGGAGTTCCAGCGAGTTGGAACGTCAAGGATCAGCCGATGGCGTGGCAGCTCCAGTTCCTTTTGCACGTCTTCCAGGCTCGCAGAGGCTGCAGCCGAGCGCCGGAAGTGACGCACAACATTCCTTGCCCTTTCCAGCAGTTCGCCCATCCCCTGGTAGGTGCGCAAGAACTTCTGCACCACCAGGTTGAGCACGTGGGCAAGACAGGGGATGTGGGTCAGGTTTCCCCTGTCGATTGCGGCAACCAGATTGGCCCCATTGTCGGCCACCACCTCTCCGACTCTGAGGCCTCTGGGGGTCAGCCAAATCCTCTCCTGCTCCTGGAGTTTGGCCAACACATGGGTTGCCGTCAGTTTGGTCTTCCCAAGGCTGACCAACTGCAGCAGCGCTTGGCAGTGGCGTGGCTTCACGCTGCTGCTGAGGTGGGGGGTTTGGCCAGGTGTGCCGGAGGATGGCAGAGGATTGGAGGAACCTGCTGCAGTTCCCCTGACCCTGCGGGGTGGCACCACCCACTGTGTTGCTGCTGCTGCTGTGCCCGCTGCTGCTCTCCCATCCTCACCCCCTTCCACCAAGCTGACCCAGTGGACAGTGAAGGACAGGTAGCGGCCTGTCCCGAAGCGGCTGCTCCAGGAGTCCATGGTGACGTGGACCCTTTCACCAACCGCGTGCTCCAGCCCTCGCTCCACATTGGCCATGACAAAGCGGTGCAGTGCAGGCATGACCTGGCGGGCGAAGAAGTGTCTGCTGGGGAGCTGCCAGTCTGGGGCTGCACAAGCAAGCAACGCACGCATGTCGCTCCCCTCCTGCACGAGCATGTACGGCAGGAGTTGGGAGCACATGGCCCGTGCCAGCAAGCCGTTCAGCTGCCGCACGCGACGGCTGCTGGGAGGCAGAGCCCTAACCACCCCCTAGAAGGACTCGCTCAAAAGGCTCTGGCGTTGCCTTTTGCTAGCACGGGAATCAGCGGAGACAGCAGAGGAGGCCACTGAGGACTGGCTGCCAGAACAGGCCTCAGTGTCGGCGGCAGGAGTTGCAGAGGGGGAGGAGCAGTGCGTTTCCGCACTCCTGCTGGTGGTGCTGGAGGAGCAGGAGGGCGGGTGGCTGCTGTTGCTGCTGCTGCTGCTGAAGGCTGTGCAGTGATGGGTGTGGTGCCACTGCCAGCACCAGATGCCTTCAGCCTCTGGAACTCCTCATGCTGGTGGTAATGTTTAGCAGCAAGATGGTTGATCAGAGAGCTGGTGCTGAACTTTAAGGGGTCTGCACCTCTGCTCAACTTCCGCTGACAGTGGTTGCAAGTGGCGTACTTGCTGTAAGCTGTGGTCATGGTGAAAAATTGCCAGATTGGTGACAAGAAAACCCACCTACGGCCTGGAGCCGCTGCTGCCTGTCTCCCTGTGGTGGTTGGGGGGGGGGGGGGGCTTGGGTGCGGCTGGTGGTGGTACTGGCAGATGCTGCTGCTGCTGCTGAGCCTGAGACACCAGCAGGCTGTGGGACCTGCCTACTGCTGCCAGTGCTTGCAATGATGCGCCTCCTTGCAAGGCCCACAAGCGCATCCTCCTCCTCCTCAGAGCTGCTGATGATGACATCCCCAGGTGCTGGTGGTGGCGGCACCCAGTCTTTGTCTGTCACCCCGTCATCATCATCATCATCATCATCCCCCTCCTGAAACATGTCCTGCTGGGATGATGACCCCCCAAACTCCTCTCCTGATGCATGTCTTGCTGTCCAATCCCTCCTCCCCCAAAGTGCCCATCAGCATCTCCTCCTCAAAATCGCCAACAACAGCAGACAATTTACTCATGATGCCTGGGGTCAAAAGACTGCTGAATGACAGATCGCCAACTGACGGTGAACTGGCCTCCTCCCCAGGCCCTGCTGGGTGGCTGCTGCGAACCCAGCAGGGCCTGGTGGTGGTGGTGGTGAGGGTGGAGGCCTCGGATGCAGAGCTGATGGCGGGCTGCTCATCCTCTGTCATCAGTTGCACCACAGAGGCTGCATCCTTTTCCTCAATGGGACGTTTCCGACCCGGCTGGAGGAAAATAGGAGCAGGTACTACACGCTGCTGCTGCTGCTGTGTCTCTGCAGCGTGAGTTGCAGATGCTCCTGCTGGGCGGCGCCCAAGGCGTCCACGGCCAGTGGCTATAGGCGGAATGTTAGCCACTGACGCAGCTGCTGCTGCTGCGGAACTGTGCATGGTGGCGTGGCCGTGGCTTGCCACAATGCTGCTCCCTCTCCTCCTGATTCCCTTGCTGCCCTTCCCCTTGCCCAAACCGCGCTGGCTGCCACTTCCAGACATCTTAGATGTTTTGGGCGTAAACAAAAAAGTTTTTTAAAAGGGCGGGTGAAAAAGTGGGGTACTTTAATGGAGTGGGTTAGTGGGTGAGGTGACACTAATCACTAAGTGATTAGATCGCTAAGTGATTACTAGTACAGTACAAATACAAAATACGATAATTCAGTAATCAGTAAGTGTGAACAGTGAACAGTGAGTGTGTCCCCTAGTACACTAACTAGAAAATACAATAATCAGTAGTAATCAGATTCAGTAGAAGGAAATAGAGTGTGTGTGTACACTACAGACAGTGCACGCACACACACACGCAGGAGCTAGCCTATGAACAGTGACTGAGTGTCCCTAGTACAGTAAGTACAAGCAACTAGAAAATACAATAATCAGATTCAGTAGTAATAATCAGATGATTCAGTAGAAGGGAATACTATGTACTGTGTACACTACAGACAGTGCACGCACACACACACGCAGGAGCTATGAACAGTGACAGTGAGTGTCCCTAGTACAGTAGTATAATAACTACAAAATACAATAATCACTCAGTAAGTAAAGGACAAGACAGGGTAGAATACACTGCAGAAACACTGACTGGTATAGATGAGAAATAAACTAACAGAGGACAGGAGGACAGCTGCCCACACAGGCAAGGCCCTGAGGCCTAAAGCTGTGTAAGCTTGCCTGCAGCAGCAGCTGTCTCTATGTAACACACAAGCTACTAACTAAAATACAATCTCTATCTAGCTAACAACAATATAGGTGTATATAGCAGGTGTATGTGAGCAAAAACGCTAGGTAATTGACCACTATAGAGCACTTGCTAAGCCAAAGCACAAAGGAGCAGATCTCTCTCTGTACAAGTCAGGCAAGGACGGAAAAACCGAACATGGCGGCCGCTATTTATAGGGTAGGGGCTGGCCAGGGTCCCCCTCTGTGATTGGCTGCCGTCAGAGGGCCTGGGAGCCCTCTGATTGGCTCTAAGGACATCAATCTGGGCTATGACGCTATTCGAGCTCGGTATTCGAGCTCGAATAGCGCTGTTTGCTCGAATAGCTTGAATAGTGAGTGGGCTATTCGAGTTCACTCGAATAGCCCATTCGAATAGCTGCAGCTATTCGAGCTCGGTATTCGAGCTCGAATAGCTGAAAAAGAGCTCGAATATTCGAGCTACTCGAATATTCAAGCTCTGCTGAGCATCCCTGATAGCCATAATTTATGATGACCCTGATGTCGCGGTCACAGCAGAAAGGAAGCTAAAGACTCTCTGGCAAGGTCATAACTCGGTAGAGACCTATGCATTAGTGGTGATACTGCAGATCACCACATAATCAGATATTTGTGCTCTTACTGACACACACCGTTACATTCTCCTTTTCAAGTAGTTTTTGGGAGATCACCCAAATTCTCTTTTGTCCCCTCTGCTTCCTCTTCCTTCCCTGTTCTGCAGGACTGGGTGGTCAGGATGTGAGAGATTTGGGCCTTGGTCAATCAAAACTTAAAGGAAGCTGTCGCATCCCAGAAAGCGACAAGCAGACCGTCATCGCTCTCCCCATCAGCAGTTCTCTCCTGGGGATTGTGTATTGGTTTCCACAAAAAATATTGGCTTGCGTCAACCTTCAGCCAAACTTGGTCCTAAATTTATTAGTCCCTATGTTATTTTTGAAAAGATTAATGAAGTAACCTATAAGGTGTCCCTGCCAGCTTCCATGAAAGGGAGCAAATCTTTTCATGTGTCTCTCCTAAAATCTGCCGCTGATGCTAATATTGATTCCACTCCCCCCCCCCCCTTCCCGTTATTATTGATGGTGAACCTGAATTTGAAATAGAAACATTTTTAGATTCCAGAAAAATAAGAAATTCCATACAGTACATACATACATTGGAAGGGTTACGGCCCGGTAGAGAGGTTGTGGGTTCCTGCTCATAGACTTCATGCAGATCACTTGGTTTCTGAATTTCATAATTCTCACCCAGATAGACCAGTTCTGGCGTGTTCGGAGTCCACGCCTCGGGGGGGGTGTAATGTCAGTAATCCTGCGCTTACCAGCTCTGTTGCTGTTTCCTCTGCTAGTAGTGCATCTGGGGCTTCTGGTGCGGCTGGCTGCAGTGGGAAAAATGATGTCAGCAGCGTGCCTGCGGGGATCAGGTCGCATGATACTCTGACGGAAAATGAGGGTGGACGCATGCACTGGTAGCGACGCCCCTCTTATGCTCTAAGGGAATGGGTCAGCTGACCAGCTGTCAGCTGACATGCAGGACTCCATCTCTGGTTCCTGATTGGCCAAGTGGCTTGGGGGCATGTTTTCCTGCTTACCCGGGCTATTTAAGCTCTGTTCTGACACTTGCTCACTGTCTGCTCTAGCTAACACTTCGCAGTGAAGGCTTCAGACCTTAGTCAGATCCGTGTGTGCTTGGAACCGGCAGGACCCCGTGGATTTCACACTAGCTTAAAAGACATATATTATTATTGTTGATTGTTATACTGTGTTTGACCTTTGCCTGTTTCTCTGACTACTCTTTGCCTTACGATTTTGTACCTCTGCCAATCTGATCTGTTGCCGACCTCTGCCTGAATACTCACTTTGCTCTTGCCTTCTGATTCTGTACCTCTGCCCATCTGATCTGTTGCCGACCTCTGCCTGTATACTCACATTGTTATTGCCTGCCGATTTTGTACCTTATATGTCAGATCTGTTACCGACCCTGCC